>NC_135214.1:11721547-12021547 GCF_052324685.1 Brachyhypopomus gauderio
GTATTACTGGGAACTATTACTGGGCACTATTAGTGGGGTGTATTACTGGGAACTATTACTGGGCACTATTACTGGTGTGTATTACTGGGAACTATTACTGGGCACTATTACTGGGGTGTATTACTGGGAACTATTACTGGGCACTATTACTGGGGTGTATTACTGGGCACTATTAGTGGGGTGTATTACTGGGAACTATTACTGGGGTGTATTACTGGGCACTATTAGTGGGGTGTATTACTGGGAACTATTACTGGGCACTATTACTGGGGTGTATTGCTGGGCACTATTACTGGGGTGTATTGCTGGGAACTATTACTGGGCACTATTACTGGGGTGTATTGCTGGGAACTATTACTGGGCACTATTACTGGGCACCATTACTGGTCTGTATTACTGTGGTGTATTACTGGGGTGTATTACTGGGCACCATTACTGGTCTGTGTTACTGGGGTGTATTACTGGTCTGTATTACTGGGGTGTATTACTGGTCTGTATTACTGGGCAGTAAGTTGTGTGCCTGTACGTTTTGTGTGTGTGACTGTGTGTATTTACTGGCGCATCCTTATGACTGTGTTTATTTTTCATGATGAGTATGTCTTACTAATTGAGTGTAACTCACTGTTGGGCTGTATGTGTGTTTCATGGGTGTGTGGTGTTTTTTGTTGAGTAGCCCGTGTTGCCGTGGTGAAGTCCAGGGACATGCACTGGTCTCTGCTGTCTCAAAAAGACCAAAGGGACATCAGCCTGAGCTCCCTACGCATGCTGATAGTGGCAGACGGAGCCAATCCTTGTGAGTACACACACAAACATCATACACACACACACACACACACACACACACACCATATATACATACACGTACACACACACACACACACACACACACACACACACACCCATCACATACAACATGTTAAGCTCAGAGAGTCGTTTCCTGTCTACTACAATAAATGTCATGGTAATGTACAGGTGTATATAAGAGAGGGCTGCCACTCTAACACGTGTGTGTGTGTGTGTGTGTGTGTGTGTGTGTGTGTGTGTGTGTGTGTGTGTGTGTGTAGGGTCCATCTCCTCCTGTGATGCCTTCCTAAACGTCTTTCAGGCGAGAGGTTTGAGGCCAGAGGTAATCTGTCCCTGTGCCAGCTCATCTGAAGCGATGACAGTCGCCCTCCGCAGGTGAGCAGATGTTACTGCATCACTTTTACAAAAGATGCCATTCAGTGGCATAAGTAAAAAAAAAACAAAAGACTTTTGTATGCTTTTTTTTGTCTGTGGATGTGTGTGTGTGTAATTGCAGGCCACCAGAGATGGGGGTGCCTCCCCCAGGGAAAGCAGTGCTGTCCATGAGTCGGTTGAGTTTTGGTGTGATCAGGGTGGACACAGAGGAGAAACTGTCGGTCCTTACATTGCAGGATGTGGGACAGGCCATGCCTGGAGGTGAGACAGCAGAGAGAGAGAGACAGAATGAGAGGAAGAAAGGGACTCGGAAATGATAAATATAAATTTTCAACTTTTGAAACTAATGTGTTTTCGTGTGTGTGTGTGTGTCTGTGGTTGTTTGTGTGGTTGCTTGCGTGTGTGTGTGTGGTTGCGCGTGTGTGTGGTTGCTTGCATGTGTGTGGTTGCTTGTGTGTGTGTGTTTGCATGCGTGTATGTCTACATGTGTGTGTTTGTACGTGTGTGTGTGTGTGTGTGTGGTATGGCAGCGTTGGTGTGTGTGGTACGTCCGGAGGGAATCCCTTACCTGTGTCGGACGGATGAAGTGGGTGAGATTTGCGTGAGCTCATGTTGTACTGGCGGTTCCTACTACGGTCTCCCTGGTATGACCAAGAACGTGTTTGAGGTGAGCACATTATGTGTGATTGGCTGACTGCACTCTTGGGGGCGGGGTTCCTGGGCAACTCCAGTGTGTGACTGGCTCTTCAGCTTGTATAAAAATTACAATAATAATAATAAAACAACAAAACAGAAAAACAGTATTCAACAGAATGGATAAATAAACGTTATTGGGGTCAGACGTTATATAGGCAGCTCTAAACAAGTGCGTTTTGAGACCCGACTTAAAATGTGAAAAGGAATTTAAATTCCTCAAGTCAGGAGGCAGAGCATTCCATAGCCTACGGGCAGAGCTACTAAAACCCTACTCCTATAAACACTATTTAAAGAGCCTCTCACACAGGTGAATTTAACAGGTGTGGTAAGCGTCTGTCTGGAGAGCCTCCTTAGGTGGAGGTGAGAGTCTGTACAGTCTGTAGGGCCTCAAGTAACCATCATCCCAACGGCATTCGCCATTGGTGAAATGACTGCGTGTCTGTCACACTGAGAGCTGCTCACTGAGAGGATGGCTTAGATTATTTTGAACTGAGGGTTTTCTTCATGTTTTAACATTCCAAACGCATCAGTTTAAGATACGCCTTTGACATCGGTGTGTATCGGTGTGTCGTTCAGGATGTCTGAATGTGTGATGCAACGTTATGGTTGTGTTATTTTGTTGATGCGTGTATGTGTGTGTGATGTCTTCTCTCTGTCCTCTCCTGTGCTAGATGGTCCCAGTGACGGCGTCTGGATCCCCTGTGTCAGACAGGCTCTTCACACGTACATCTCTGCTGGGATTCGTCGGCCCGGTCAGCAGACACCAACACTTCTTCTTTTTGACTTTTTTTATTTCATTACTAAAGTCCTTTCAAATGTTTTTCTGGATTAGTTTACGTGTCAGAGAGCTGTTAAAATCACCTGAGAACAACCTGACACTGGTCTGGTTCGGTGATGCTGCTGTTCTGTTATGACTGCTGATCCTCAGAGTTTGGAGAAAGATACTGCTGATCAGTTTTTTTAGCCAGGAAGGAGAGAGAGGGGTGGATGAGAGGGGTGGAGGTGAAGAGATGGTGACAGAGGGGTGGATGACTGGTGGAGGTGGAGAGATGGAGAAAGGGGTGGATGAGGGAGGTGGAGGCCTTTAAGAATGCAGAAATGTCAGGGAGATATGGATTTCTTCAGCAATGAGACCTCAGCAGGCCCTGGTTTTCTGGGTTCAGGTGGTGTACACCTTAGTACGGCAGTTCTGGGTTCAGGTGGTGTACACCTTAGTACAGCAGTTCTGAGTTCAGGTGGTGTACACCTTAGTACAGCAGTTCTGGGTTCAGGTGGTGTACACCTTATTACAGCAGGGATGCTGACTGTTCTGTTGCTGTCTGATCATGTCGTTACCAGGACAACCTGCTATTTGTGGTAGGGAAGATGGATGGGCTGATGGTGGTGGGTGGGCGGAGACACAACGCGGATGACGTGGTTGCTACGGCACTGGCAGTGGAGCCAATGAAGTTTGTGTACAGAGGACGGTGGGTAACATTATCAGGAAGTGGTGTAATGTGCATTCTCTTACACATCCTTACACAAGTCTGTGTGTGTGCGTGTGCCTCTGCTGTCAAGTGTCCCGTTTTGGCCGGGACAGTCCCGTATTTTACCGCTCTGTCCCGGCGTCATCCCGTATTTTTATTTTCCCGTATTTGTCCTGTATTTTCAGTTTTCAATTTTTATTTTTTTAAAGCATTCATGTGCCGCTCCAAACAGAATTCTGTCACTAGCCTCGCGAGAACTGCCACCCAGACTACTGCAGGTGGCAGTTCTCGCGAGGCTAGTGACATAATTCTGTTTGGCGCGGCACATGAATGCTTTAAAAAAAAAAAAATTAAAACTCGCGGGTTTAGTGTCGACAGTGGGAGCAAACCTGGAACAACAAATCAGAGATGGATTTAACGAGAGATGGCAGTCCTGCCAAAAAAGCTAAGCGTACGTGTGAGTACCTTGACGAATGGGACAGGGAATTTACTTTCCTAAAGTGGAGCATGAAGGGGCACAGCTACTCATTCTGTAAGATATGTAGCTGTGATTTTAGTCTCTCATGGGGGAAGGAACGATGTCCGTCAGCACGAACAATCTGTAGGTATGATGACAAAATTTTCAAACAGCCCCAAGCTTAAAAAGAATCACATATCTAGACAGAGCTGAAATAGACCTTTTAAATGATACCTGGATTTTGAAAATTGGTTGAGAATTGATAAAGTTATATTTATAATATCATGTATCACATTAAAATATAATACATTAATTACAATAGAAGTCGTGTGACTGAAATTCACATAATCTAATTCTAATTAATCATAATTAATAATTAATCATAATCTAATTCGAAGTGATGTTAACTATATTACCATTTAACAACAAGTTATATCAGAAAACAATGAGATTAAACTACACAACACTGGTATCAGTACCGATTTCAAGAAAACACTGTGGGAACGAGTTAAACCGAGACGCCGCTTTTAGCCTAAAGTTGCTAGCTACCATGACGTTCGATACACCAATGAATCATGACTACTTATTTTCTGCGGTCTAGTAAAATACTTTCGCCTGCACGGATTTCGATTAAATTTGGTCAGTGTTGAGATAAAAGCTGTATTTTTAGGTCCACATATATTTCGATGGTGTCCGGAGTGTTGATGAAGAAAACAGACCGCTTGAAAACAACAAAGTATCTTATCGCTGGTCTCCCGACCTGAAATCGCCAGAGTTCACTATTAGCAGTGCCTGATGATTGGCTGGGTTGTGCTTAACGAAGTCACAGTAGTATTCAGGAAAAAACATACACCTGCTAGGCGGTGAGGAGTGATGTTATATGACACCCTTACAAAAGTACAACGTAGTTTGGAACACATTACTGAGCCAGAATTTTTCGCATCGAACGTTGGTTCGTCAGCATACCTACAATCTGCCAAGCACAAACGCGGGCTAAAGGCACAGAAATATGCCCAGGAGATGTCCCCATTTGTAGCTAGAAATACCACTAGAAAATTAATTTTTTATTCATTTGTAGTTCAAAACATATTTGGGGTGTTTTTTCTTCACTTTTTGCCACTCCAAAGATGTTTTCGTTTCTCCTACAGCCTCGATTGCGCCTATATGCAAATCACTTATTATGCAAATTAGGTGATGACGTCATATACGGGAAATGTCCCGTATTTTTAAATACAAAACTTGACAGGTATGGCGTGTGCGTGTGTGTGTGTGTGTGTGGGTTACAGGATTGCTGTGTTCTCTGTGTCTGTTCTGCATGATGAGAGGATCGTGGTGGTGGCAGAGCAGAGACCTGATGCCTCAGAGGAGGACAGCTTCCAGTGGATGAGCAGAGTCCTGCAGGTACACACACACACACACACACACACACACACACACACACACACAGAGTCCCAAATACAAACACTGTCACAAACACACACAGAAAGGCATACTGTTGGTACACATTTATTTTTATGTATGTCCTCCTCTGTGTGATGTGACTGTGGTATCTGAATGTGCTCTTTCGTCTGTGTGTCAGGCTACAGACAGCATCCACCAGGTGGGTGTGTACTGTCTGGCTCTGGTGCCTGCTAACACGCTGCCCAAGGCTCCTCTGGGAGGGATCCATGTGTCAGAAACCAAGCAGCGCTTTCTGGAGGGAGCCCTGCATCCCTGCAACGTACTGATGTGTCCTCACACCTGTGTTACCAACCTGCCCAAGCCAAGGCAGAAACAGCCAGGTGTGTGTGTGTGTGTGTGTGTGTGTGTGTGTGTGTGTACTCATGTGTACATTTGTACATTTTCTGTCTTGCTGTGTCTGCACTGTTTATCCTTTGAAAACCAGGCCTAATTCCCCTGCCTTCTCCCCTCCTCTCCTATGCCCCGCCCACATGTCCTCCAGAGGTGGGCCCCGCCTCTATGATCGTGGGTAACCTGGTGGCAGGGAAGCGCATCGCTCAGGCCTGCGGCAGAGACCTGGCTCAGCTGGAGGACAATGACCAGGCACGTAAGGTACTCCATCATCTCCATTCCACCCACCCATCCACACACACACACACACACACACACACACTCGCACTCGCACACACACACACACACACACACACACACACACACACACACACACACTCGCACTCGCACACACACACACACACACACACACACTCGCACACTCTCATGTGCACACACACTCTCACACACACACACACACACACACACACACACACACACACACACACACACACACACACACACACACACTCGCACACACACACACACACACACACACACACACCCACCCATCCACACACACACACACACACTCGCACACACACACACACACACACACACACACACACACACACACACCCACCCATCCACACACACACACACACACACACACACTCGCACTCGCACACACACACACATACACACACCCATCCACACACACACACACACACACACACACACACACACACACACACACACTCGCACACACACACACACACACACACACACACACACACCCATCCACACACACACACACACACACACTCACACTCGCACACACACACACACACACACACACACACTCGCACACACACACACACACACACACACACACCCATCCACACACACACACACACACACACACACACACTCGCACTCGCACACACACACACACATACACACACTCTCATGTGCACACACACTCTCACACACACACACACATACACACACTCACACAGACACACTCTCACACACATATACACACACACACACATACACACTCTCACATGCACACACTCTCTCACACACACACTCACACACACTCTGACACACACAGACACACACCTAGACACACGCACATACACACACGCACACACTCACACGCGCACACACTCATTCACACACAGACACACTCTCCCACACTCTTACACATACATATACACACACACACATATACACACTCTCACATGCACACACACTCTCACACGCACACTCTCACACACTCTCACACACAGACACACACCTAGACACGCACATACACACACTCACATGCACACACACACACTCTCACACACACACAGACACACTCTCACACACGCTCACACGTGCTCACACACACACACATAAGCCATCGAGGCCCTCTGGTCCCCTTTTAAAGCTTTATGAGCCTGTATTGTCCTGGCCTTCCCTGTATTCTACGCTGTGTCACCTGATGATTGTGCAGCAGAGTCTGTGTGTTAAGACCTGAAGTGTTCATAAAAGTGTTAGTGATTTTCAGCACTGTTAATGAAGCACCGTGTGTTACTGTACACCCTGTACTGTGCTGTACGTAGGCTTCCATATTCATAATCACTCCAATCACCACCATCATCATCTCATACTGCTCCTCAGCCATCTGTGGACACCAGTCTCTCACGGGCATACCAAGCTTTCTCTGTGTCATTAGTAGGTGTCTGAGCGTGCTAACATGCTGATGTGTGCGTATGTGTGTTCATGTGTGTGTGTGTGTTTGTGTGTGTGTTCTGTGGTCTTGTAGTTCCTGTACATGCAAGATGTTTTGCAGTGGAGAGCACAGGCAACTCCTGAACACCCTCTCTTCCTGCTGCTCAACGCCAAGGTAGGCTAGCACACTCAGAGAGTGTACAGTAGCACCCGGAGTGTGTGCTGTAGCACCCGGAGTGTGTACTGTAGCACCCAGAGCTCTTTTTGGAATGTGTTATTTTAGATTGTCAAAATGTTGTGTGTGCGCATGTTATTGTCTGTGCGTGTGTGTGTGTGTGTGTCTAGTGTACCGTGGCCAGCACTGGCACCTGTCTCCAGCTTCACAAGCGGGCGGAGCGGGTGGCGGTGTCTCTGATGGAGAGGGCCAGATTGAACCCAGGAGACCACGTCGCCCTCGTCTACCCGCCCGGTACTGCCCGGCCCACAACACCTGCTCAGCGCAGGACGCTACTGTACTAACTCCTAGCTAGTGAACAAAGGTTTTCAAACTACTTTGGAGCAAACACAACCCTCACTTAACACAACAATATGTATATCAGAGAGCAAACCTTCACTTAACACAACAATAATGTGTATCTCAGAGAGCAAACCCTTACTTAACAAAACAATAATGTGTATCTCAGAGAGCAAACCCTCACTTAACACGACAATAATGTGTATCTCAGAGAGCAAACCCTCACCTAACACGACAATAATGTGTATCTCAGAGAGCAAACCCTCACCTAACACGACAATAATGTGTATCTCAGAGAGCAAACCCTCACCTAACACGACAATAATGTGTATCTCTGAGAGCAAACCCTCACCTAACACGACAATAATGTGTATCTCAGAGAGCAAACCCTCACCTAACACGACAATAATGTGTATCTCAGAGAGCAAACCCTCACCTAACATGACAATAATGTGTATCTCAGAGAGCAAACCCTCACCTAACACGACAATAATGTGCATCTCAGAGAGCAAACCCTCACCTAACATGACAATAATGTGTATCTCAGAGAGCAAACCCTCACCTAACATGACAATAATGTGTATCTCAGAGAGCAAACCCTCACTTAACACGACAATAATGTGTATCTCAGAGAGCAAACCCTCACTTAACACGACAATAATGTGTATCTCAGTGCTCTCAGCAAACCCTCACTGAACTCTGAACATCATCTCCAACATCTCAGTTCTAACCTCAACTCTTGCACATTGTGTTGCAGGTATTGACCTGATCGCTACGTTCTATGGCTGTCTGTACGCGGGCTGTGTTCCAGTCACGGTCAGACCCCCCCACCCCCAGAACCTGGCCACAACGCTGCCCACAGTCAAGATGATTGTTGAGGTCTGCTGCTCCTTCCTCATACACCACACACACTTCATTAGTTTACACAAAAAATCTTTATAACCCTAAAAATGTGTCGAGTGATCAAACTAAATCTTAATTGTAATTCTAAAACTGATTGATACAGTTTTGACCCCCCAGAAATAATGGTAATAATATTTATTTTTTGAGTAGCATTGCCTTGGGGGTAGTTATGGTAGAGCTAACCTGGATCTACTAAATCCAGCAGTAATTTAGTCTAACACAACTGATGTTCGTAGTGTGTGTGTGTGTGTGTGTGTGTGTGTGTGTGTGTGTGTGTGTGTGTGTGTGTGTGTGTGTGTGTGTGTGTGTGTGTGTGTGTGTGTGTGTGTGTGTGTGTTTGTTTTAGGCCGGTATGTCTTTTTTCTGAATTGTCACTAATTCTGTGTATATTCTGACGTTTGTATGTGTATGTGTGTGTGTGTGTGTGTGTGTGTGTGTGTGTGTGTGTGTGTGTTAGGTCAGTAAATCTGTGTGTATTCTGACCACACAAGCAATAATGAAGCTTCTGAAATCCAAAGAAGCAACAGCTGCTGTGGATGTGAAAACGTGGCCGATGGTATTAGACACAGGTACACACACACACACACACACACACACACACACACAATATACACCTACACCCACACACACACCATACACACAAACACACACACACACACACACACACACACACACACACACACACACACACACACACACACACACACACACCATACACACACACACACACAAACACACACACACACACACCATACACACACACCTACACACACACACCTACACACTATACACACACACACACAATATACACCTACACCCACACCCACACCATACACACAAACACACACACCATACACACAAACACACACACCATACACACACACACACACACACACACACACACACCATACACACAAACACCATACACACACACCTACACACACAATACACACCTACACATTATACACACACACACACACACACACACACACACACACACATTCACACAGACACACATCTTGCCTCATGGTAGGCACAGGTACAAAGGCTCCAACACACACGTCCACACTGGGCACACTTCACCTACATGACTTCTGACCCAGTAGCTCTGGGTCAGGAGTGATGAATCCTTCACTGTATTCATTCTAGATGACTTGCCCAGGAAGAAAATCCCACAGATGTACAAGCCTCCATCGCCAGAAACGCTGGCCTACCTGGACTTCAGCGTGTCCACGACGGGCATCCTCGCTGGGGTGAAGGTAACAACATCAAAAACTACCAGACGTGCATACAGCTGTGATTGCACCACTGTGGTAGTAGTTCATTATTGGTGATGGGTAAGGTGTTGTGGGGGATACTGGAATACTGTATGTGGTGAGTAATGTGATTGTACTACTGTGGTAGTAGTTCATTATTGGTGATGGGTAAGGTGTTGTGGGGGATACTGGAATACTGTATGTGGTGAGTAATGTGATTGTACTACTGTGGTAGTAGTTCATTATTGGTGATGGTTAAGGTGTTGAGGGTGATATGGGAATACCGTATGTCACATATGTCAAAGTCAAGGCCCGTGGGCCAGATCCGGCCCGCGAATTGATTATCTATGGCCCCCTGGATGATATTTAATTACTATTAGAACCGGCCCGCAGGCCACAGCCGCCCGATGGTGTTTTGCACGCACAAACACTACATTCCCCACAATGCAACGGTAGCCCGCGAAGTCACTGCAGCGCACACAAGCGGCGAGGGTCTGCACGGCAAAAATGACGCAATCGCAGTGGCTCCGCCCGTGCGCGAGGGCGTCGCACGCTGTCGATTCGCAAGGTCGTGCACCTCTCGAATTTTGTAACTGCGCGCACCAGTTAAACTTAATTAAGTTAGATATTTATACATATAGTCGAAATGATTCTAAATAATTCGCTTTTTTGTTCACATTATTTAAAGGTGGAATTCAAGCACTTGTACGTCACTTTCAAGGTCCATTTAAATATTTCCCAGCACGTTAAACTTAATAAAGTTAAATAGTTATACATATACTCAAAATGATTCTAAATAATTCGCTATAATTAGCGATATAATTATCACATTATTTAATGGTGGTTTATTTTCAAAACGCCCAATCTTAACGTCTTCACGTTCTCTCATGTTTTGTCCTGGAATTACAAGAGGCTCGTATTTGTTAACGTAATACATTTGTTGTGAAACGAAGTCGTTACAATTTCAAGCATTTTCAAGTACTTTATTACAAGCCTAAATTCCAGCACTTTTCAAACCTTTATTACTTTATTAATTTAATGTACAGGACATGTTTTCTTTGAAGGAAGTTTGGTTTTATCTGTTTGCTTGTTGAAAAATGTTTTCACTTGAAATTACTGACAGATCCATAAGAAAATATTGCTTTATTCATTTAAGCATTAAATAGTATACACTGTGTTGGGTCTTGGTTCAATAGGCTATGTGCAATCATTTCAATATGTTTTAATAAACATTGAACCAGTCCGGCCCTCGGCTTGTAGCAAATTTGGTTTTTTGGCCCTCGGTGTATTTGACTTTGACATCCCTGCCGTATGTGGTGAGTATTGTCATTGTACTACTGTGGTAGTAGTTCATTATATATGATAGGTAAGGTGTTGTGGGGGATACCGGAATACCGTATGTGGTGAGTAACCACATAAAGCGCGTTATGTTATTTATTTTTACGACGGGTTATCAAATATTTATTATTATTTATGGGGAGATGGGCCGGTCAGGGTACCCGCGGGTCCTTAAAAAGTCTTAAAATGTCTTAAATTTAGTTTTCCATATTCAAGGCCTAAAAATGTCTTAAAATGTCTGGAATTTTATGAGGGGAGGCATTAAATTATTATAAGTGTGTGTTGTTCAGTTGTTCTGGCGCGATGTGAACTTTGCCGAATCTAGCGCTAATGCAGAAAATAACCGCTCCAGGGTCCTAGTGCTAGATTCCTAGCGTTGGAGTATACGGCCTCAACAACGTCAACAATTTTTGTTCGCCAACACCCCCCCCCCCCCCGTCAACAATTCTCGTTCGCCCCCCCCCCCCCCCCCCGTCAACGATGTGGAACACACCTGCATCCCCAGTAATAGTATTATTTTTTCTTGTGAGAGGTATTAAAAAGGTCTTAAAAGTCATTGAATTTGAGATTAAAAAATGTGCAGATACTCTGCCGGTACAAATTCATTAAAGGGCCGGTTCTGGCCCGGGGGCCGCCAGTTGAATAGCCCTGCTCTAGGTGATGAGTAAGGGTACTGTAGGGAACTGTAGGATACTCTAGGTGATGAGTTAGCGTACTGTAGGATGCTCTAGGTGATGAGTAAGGGTACTGTAGGGAACTGTAGGATACTCTAGGTGATGAGTAAGGGTACTGTAGGATACTCTAGGTGATGAGTTAGCGTACTGTAGGATGCTCTAGGTGATGAGTTAGTTTTCAATAAAAAGCAAAGTTAGAACAAAAATGTGGAACTGTCTGCTGGGTCTCGAGAACTAGATTGAGGAACATTCATCTAGTGTATTGTAGGGTACTGTAGAAGGTATGTCCAGTACTATATTTGGTGAGTAGGGTACTGTAGGTAATGAGTACTTCATGTCTCTTGCTCTGGTTCTGTCTCAGATGTCCCATGCTGCCACAACTGCCCTGTGTCGCTCTGTGAAGCTGCAGTGTGAACTATACCCCTCACGGCAGATCGCCATCTGCCTGGACCCCTACTGCGGCCTGGGGTTCGCCCTCTGGTGCCTCTGCAGGTCGGAGTCACACACACACTGAATATCAATATTTACCAAGCACACACACATACACACACACAGACACACACACACACACTGCCAACTCAAACAAACCGTGAGCAGCTAGGGTGCGACATGGTTATGTGATACATGTGATGTTTGGAGGAACAACTCCCAGAAAAGCTCATTTTGTGTGTGTGTGTGTGTGTGTGTGTGTGTGTAGTGTGTATTCGGGACACCAGTCTATTCTGGTCCCACCCCTGGAGCTGGAGGGTAACGTGTCGCTCTGGTTGTCTGCGGTGAGCCAGTTTAAAGTGCGTGTGACCTTCTGTTCCTACTCGGTGATGGAGATGTGCACCAAGGGTCTGGGGTCCCAGGCCGAGGCTCTCCGGGTAAACACACACACACACACACACACACACACACACACACACACACACACACACACACACACACACACACACACACACACACACACACACACACACCTCACAGTGATACACTGAAAACTGCCAGTTGCATAAAAATGTAACATATTTAACATATATAACTATCACCAAGACGAGAACTACATGGTTGTGCTGAGTTCAAGAATTTGTGTGTGTGTGTGTGTGTGTTTACTCGTGCAGATGCGGAACGTGAACCTGTCGTGTGTGCGGACCTGTATGGTAGTGGCTGAGGAGCGTCCACGCATCACTCTCACTCAGACCTTCTCCAAGATCTTCAAAGACCTGGGTCTGTCCCCTCGGGCCGTCAGCACCACCTTCGGCTGTAGGGTGAACGTGGCCATCTGCCTTCAGGTGAGAGGACGAGGGGAGTTGGTAAGACAGCCAGAGTGGAGGGGAGGGGAGTGGAGGAGAGTGGAGGGGAGGGGGATATCCAGAAATCAGGGTACCTGAATGGATAGTAAAATTAAAGAGGATCCAGTAACTCTCCTCTGATTGGTTGCCGTGTCTGACTTGCTTTTTTCTCTGCTTTGTTTTTTGTTTTGTTTTGTCTTGTCTTGCTGTTTGGTTTGTGTATTTTATTTGGGGTTGTACTTTATTTGGATGTGTGTGGGTTCTATGTGTGTGTGTGTGTGTGTGTGCTTGAGTGAGTGGGTGTGTATGCATGTTTGTTCTCATCTGTGTGTTTGTGTGTACTTCTGTGTGTGTGTGTGTGTGTGTGTGTGTGTGTGTGTGTGTGTGTGTGTGTGTGTGTTTTACTTGTTCCTCCATCACACACCGTCAGCCCAACAGACTGGGCAACGTGGCTGAGAAGGTATAGTTTTCTGAAAGAAACGTTGGCAGGAAGCTTGTGTTCATTCTGCTTGTGTGTTTGTGTGTGTGTGTGTGTGTGTGTGTGTGTTTGAGAGAGAGAGAGAGAGAGAGAGAGAGAGAGAGCGTGTGTGTGCGTGTGTGTGTGTGTGTGTTTGAGAGAGAGAGAGAGAGAGTGTGTGTGTGTGTGTGTGTGTGTGTGTGTGTGTGTGTGTGTGTTTGAGAGAGAGAGAGAGAGCGTGTGTGTGTGTGTTTGTGTGTTTGAGAGAGTTTGAGAGAGAGAGAGAGAGAGCGCGTGTGTGTGTGTGTGTGTGTGTTTGAGAGAGTTTGAGAGAGAGAGAGAGAGAGAGCGTGTGTGTGTGTGTGCGTGTGTATATGTTGGCCATCTGCTTTTATCTACGGTAGTTTGCATGGCACAAGAGGCTGCTTCAGTATTACTGTGATTTAGTACAGATATAAAGTACAGTTTCATTACTGTGATTTAGTACAGACCTAAATTATATGCAATTTAATATAGACTTAAAATACAGCGTGATTACTGTGATTTGTGTTATTTAGCAGAGACCTAAAGTACAGTGTAATTACTGACCTTTTTCTTACCTTAGATGTGTACGATTTCAAATGTTGGCTCAAGCTATAGCAGTATCTACATACAACAAAATGTGGTGAAAATAGTTCTGTAATGTGCAAAGGGAACTTCCTGTGACACTGGCCTGCTGGTTCTCTCTCACCCTCACTGAGGCCTTAAATTTAGCAAATTTCAGCAACATTTCTTCCTTGCAACTGTATGGGGTTAACATAAGCCCCAGGAAGCCTGTTCAGGAAGACTCCTTGGAGAGTTGTCTTCAGTCTCTCCTGAACAGAAAGGTTCTAGAACATAAATGTTCAGGAACAGAGAGGTTCTAGAACATAAAGGATCTAAAACATAAAGGTTCAGGAACAGAGAGGTTCTACAACATAAAGAGTTTAGAACATAAAAGTTCAAGAACAGAGATGTTCTAGAACATAAAGGTTCCTGGAGCATGCTGATGTTTTCTTCAGGCCTGCACTGTTACTGATGGCGCTTGGGCTGCTCAAAGCTATGTGGCGCTCTTTCGCTCACGCTGCCGTCCTATAGTCCCCGTGTCGTGTGCTTGGTCTCATCTCCACTGTAGTGTCCCAGAGGTTCTGTCATTCTGCACGTTCAGAGCTACAAACTGCAGACTGGTTAGGTGACAGGCTTTTCTCATCTTCACTGCCAGTGGTCATGTTGTATCATTCTTGGTCTACATGTAGGAAACATCAGTCACATTAAGAATAAATAAAAGATCTGTGTGGTCCAGAATGCTCTACTCTAAAATCAGGTTGTAATACGAGTGTTGGTGTATTGCAGTGTAATTATTTGGTGTTTCTATTTTTCCCTGTTGCAAATTTATTCATTTACTAATTGTTACTGACTAAAGTTCATATTCACTGATGCAACTTCTGCTAAATGGTAGTCGTACTGAGACTTTTGTTTTGAAAAGCACCTTGCCACGGGCATTATAGGATGGCTGTCACCTGATACCTTAACACTGCCATGTTAAAGATGTGATTTCCAGTCTAATAATGTTCTTCCTGTACAGGGAACGGCTGGACCTGACCCCACCACTGTCTACGTGGACATGAGAGCGTTACGTCATGACCGGTACTGCAACCTCTGCTAATCCAGAGACCCATAATCTCCAGACCTCAGTGTTGGCTCGATGTGCTGTACCTGTGTGTGACTAGAATGTTCTCGTTCACATGCATTCATTTTGGCTCAGGAGGTCTTTTTCTGAAACATGCTGGATGTTAGGAGTTTGTTGTAGGGTGTTTGGTCAGTGTGCTTAAGCAAGGTCCACACTCCTGTAGCTCACCTGGTGGAGCAGGTGGAGCGTGGTGGTAGCAGCAGCAGGGCCGTGGGTTCGAGGCCCTGGAAGTACCTGAACCGTCCCACTGATGCACGCTGCGTCTGCCAAACGCTACCGGGCCCATTCTTGTTCTCCTAAACGTGGATGAATTTGTCATGGTCCCTTGAGATGTTTTTCTGTTTTGATGCTTTTAGTCGTAAGCAAATTGTCATTGACATCCGCAGAAATTAATTTTTTAGTCTAAGACTAAAAAACTGGTGCCATTCATCAGACTAAGAACCCGGTGTGGCGCATCAGAGGCGGAGATGGTAGGGGGTGTTTGGTAGGGGATGTTTGGTAGGGGGTGTTTGGTAGGGGATGTTTGGTAGGGGATGTTTGGTAGGGGATGTTTGGTAGGAGATGTTTGGTAGGAGATGTTTGGTAGGGGATGTTTGGTAGGGGGTGTTTGGTAGGGGATGTTTGGTAGGGGATGTTTGGTAGGGGGTGTTTGGTAGGGGATGTTTGGTAGGGGATGTTTGGTAGGGGATGTTTGGGTACAGATCTCTGTGAGAATGTGGGGCTGGCTGGAAATTTGTCTTTGTGTTTTTCAGAGTGCGACTAGTTGAGAGAGGCTCACCACACAGCCTGCCTCTAATGGAGTCAGGCAAGGTGAGATTTCACACACACACACACACACACACACACACACACACACACACCAAATCTGCCTCTCTTAAATTGCCCAGAAGATCTATCCTTCTCTTTCTCGCACACACACAGACACACACTCACAGACACACACACACGCACACACACAGACATTCCATCTGTCTCCCTCTCTCCACCTCTGATATACCACATGGTGAGCTACTGTGAAGCTTGACAGACCTTGTCTCCTGCAGATCCTGCCTGGGGTTAAAGTCATCATCGCCAACACAGAAACCAAAGGGCCACTGGGAGACTCCCATCTGGGCGAGGTCAGTTGCTCCATAACTGTTCCAACATGGCATTATTCTGATTGTACTTTAAAAACTGCATGATTACTACATAAATTTCATCCATTTTACTCAAATTGTTTTTTTTCTCTGTGTCTACATGCATGTATATATGCATGTGTGTGCGCATGTGCATGTGTGTGCATGTGTGTACATGTGCGTATGTGTGTGTGTGAGCTAACATGCATGTGCATATGTGTGTGCGTGCATGTGAGCATGCGTGTGTGTATGCATGCATGTGTGTGAGTGTGTGTGTGTGTGTGTGCTAACATTTGGCATATATCTGCTGATGCACGTTTCCCTGTTCCCGCACCTCTTCAGTGTAAGTCTAGTCATGTGACGTGTGACTTTGTTCGGCAGGTCTGGGTGAGCAGCCCCCACAACGGCACTGGGTACTACACAGTGTACGGCGAGGAGGCGCTGCACGCTGACCACTTCTGCACCAGACTGAGCTTCGGCGACACGCAGACGGTGTGGGCGCGCACGGGCTACCTGGGCTTCCTGCGCCGGACGGAGCTCACGGACGCCAGTGGTGGTAAACAGCCCAGCGCCCACACTTAACGCCCTGCGCTCTGCTGCAGATTGTTGTGGCGTGTTATTGTAAGGTGCAACCGGTGGACTGGCTGTGTGTGGGGAACGGACAGGAAGCAGATCTTTCTTGACCAGCTCGTTCAGAGAGAGTGTGTGTGTGTGTGTGTGTGTGTGGTGTGATTTTGCAGAGAGGCACGATGCCCTGTATATAGTGGGAGCTCTGGACGAGACTCTGGAGCTAAGAGGAATGCGCTATCATCCTATAGACATCGAGACATCTGTCATCAGATCACACAAGAGCATAGCGGAATGGTGAAGAAACTGCACCAGCTCTATCTTCTTTTCTGTTTTCTGTTTACCCGACAGTCAGAGCAACCTCCCTCTCAATAAATATGTAAAAAATATATACACAGGGCTATTTGATATTTATAGATCTTTCACACCCAATACCCCCCTTCTCTTTTTCTCCCCCTGTCTCTCTCTCTCTCCCTTCCTGTCTCTCTCCCTCTCTCTCCAGTGCGGTATTCACCTGGACTAATCTTCTGGTGGTCGTTGTGGAGCTAGAGGGCTCGGAGCAGGAGGCGCTGGACCTTGTTGCTCTGGTGACAAACGTGGTTCTAGAGGAGCACTACCTGATCGTGGGCGTGGTGGTGGTGGTGGACCCCGGCGTCATCCCCATCAACTCCCGTGGCGAGAAGCAGCGTATGCACCTACGGGACGGCTTCCTGGCCGACCAGCTGGACCCCATCTATGTGGCCTACAACATGTGAGCAACTGGCCTGGGACTTACAGAGAGAGAGAGAGAGGGGAGAGAGAGAGAGGGAGAGAGAGAGAGAGGGAGAGAGAGAGGAGGGGGAGATGGAGAGGCAGAGAGAGAGAGAGAGGGAGAGGGAGGGGAGAGAGAGGGGAGAGAGAGAGGAGAGGGAGAGAGAGAGAGGAGGGGGAGATGGAGAGGGAGAGGGAGGGGAGAGAGAGGGAGAGAGAGAGGGGAGAGGGGAGAGAGAGAGAGGAAGAGAGAGGGGAGAGAGAGGGGGAGAGGGGAGAGAGAGAGGGGGAGAGGGAGAGAGAGGGGGGAGAGGGAGAGGGAGGGAGGGAGAGAGAGAGAAGGGTGAGAATGAGGGAGACGAAGAGAGGAAAAGGGGGGATAAAGAAAGAGAGAGACCTTCCTCCTTTTATAGATCCTCTTCATCACAAGCAGTCGTTGGAGGGACCCTTCTTGTTGTTACCTGACTATCAGTTGAATTAGAGCTCAGAAGCGATTGCAGGTTGTGACGCGTGTACAGAGCCACCCAAGCAACCAGAGAACCCCAACAGAACACTACATGGCGGGTATGCACTTCCCATCCGTGTACCAGGTGGTAACACAGGCACTGGCTGTCTGATCCCAGCGCAGCTCTGTGCTGACACACTTTTTGCATATGTGGACACAGAGGACTGCATGTTTTCACACAGGAAGTGTATCAGGAGGACACGTGAACTTACAAAAGCATTTCATAACATTACCATTGCGTTTAGTGTAGCTGTCAAAATACAAAACCAAGATGATTTGGTTTGCTGTCTTTATATGCCAACACTAATTTACAAATATACTGAATCTTTAATAGATGTGAAATATTTTATTCAAAGATGAACATGCAATAAGGAGTTGTTCAGATGTCATGGCTTTAGGTTTTAGATTGGAAACAACACTGCATTTGTACAGATCTGAAACGAAATATCGTTAAACTGTCGATATTGTTTAGATATCGATATTGTTTAAATATCGTTTATTGTTTAAAATATTGCAGATTTTCTCAATTGCTGCATAGTTTGTGCTTTTAAATACCTCAAGCCTGTTTATGCACCTTGCAAAACCACTTTCAGTTTTAATAAAGTGTGAACTGAGCTTGACATACTGGCACAGGAATTCAGCATATGATCTCGTGAATGATTCATTTACATTGATAGATTGAGAGCAAAAGAGTGTGTGATGCCATCCTCACACTGAAGTGCCAATATCTGCTGTGGAGGATCATTCATCTGTGAAGAACCTTAACAGCATAAAGCAGTTATGCTAACCTTAACCCTAGTATTTACATGAAAACTCTGTGAATGCCAAAGGTCAGAATACTTTTCCTGTACAGGAAACAAAAAAGAAAACTAAACTAAAGAAAAATCCATACACTCAACTCCAAAAAGCACCACCATTAGCTTAACAAAACAGAAAGGTAATAACGTGGAGAATCCCTGCATAGTTTAATACCAGAATGGTTATAACATTCATAGACTAGTCATAAGCTTCCTAAGACAGCTATGTGTCATGTCATGTGTTATGTCTGTGGCCGTGTAGACAGCTCCAGGTGCAGGACTCTCGCACGCCTGTGCTGAGTAGCGGAGATCAGTGCAGCGTACAGGTCTTCAGATTTTTACATTGTAAAATAGTTTATGCAATTTTAATTCCATGCTTAACAGAAGAGCTTCAGTCATCAGAACTGTGGTCAGTGTGAAGTGAGCTGAGTGTTTTGTAATAAGGCCTGGACAGTGTCATGTGCAGACCTGTGTCTGAGCAGCCGAGGAACACTGTACATAACAAAATCCAAATGCATGCTCATTAAATACACACACACACACACACACACACACACACACACACACACACACACACAAAATCATTACGCTTATGCATTTCTTGCTTCTTAACTTGAGCCTTAAGTATTTCCTGTTGCCTGTGGTCAGGTCATTTTGATCAAATGTCTTGACTAAGTTTTAATCTTTGAGGTTTAGGGGATGGCGAATGCAGTGTGTGTTCTAGTCATGGTGCACAGGTCTGATTTTGACCAGTTCTGTGTCCTTTTAACATTAATCACTTCTAATATACAGGCTTCCATCTAAGCTCAACACCCAGGCACGTAGCCCTGAGACGGAGATCATCCTGATCTCTTACACTCTGTTATTGGTGTGCTTCTGTAACATGATCGCTCATGCCTAAACCAGCTTGTATCTCTTTTGAAAATGAATGTATTGGAGTGACGTTAGTGTCACTTGTGTGGGTGTCTCTAGCTAACTCACCATCTCTCACAGCACATTACTGAGTTCAAAACTAACCTACCAGACATTGACAGAGATGACATGGTTACTTCAGGAAAAATTTCAACTGCAGGTGAGAGTTCATGGGCTAGTAAAGGGCTTAGTTTCAGGGCAAGTGTAATAACTGTTGTAATAACAAGTGTAATCACAGTTGCTTGTATGTCTCAGACTTATTCACTGTATGAGTTGGCCAGCACTGTAAACAGGTCTATCAACAGCTGCATTCTGTTATGAGATTCTGTTTTTTTTGTGTGTGTGTGATTGACCATTCCAATGTCGGGCATTACGCCTGCTGTAATTATGTACAGAATTTATATAAGTTGTTAATGGGATGTTGGTGCATCACGATGCAGATGTTGCAGGCAGAGCCTTTGAGATAACTGCCCCAAACTTTTATCGACCATTGGAAACATCAGAAACAATGTCATGTTTAAATATGTGTGTATTATTACAGCAGACTTTGGGGATGCAGAGTGCTCGTATCCAGGATTGTCAAGCACACGTGGGGTTGAAGGTTCGCTGTGGTTCCTTCACTGCCCCACTACAAGGAAAGAGCTCGCTGATTGGCTGACACTTGTTTTTTGTTTAGTTTTGTCTCATGTTACATGATTTATTAATAAATAACTTACTTTTAATGGACTGTTGGGTAAATTTTAATATTAAAGGATTGAAGGAATTACAAACTTGTGATTTACACTCATACATGATAAGAGTTTTTATATAATTTAATAAAGTCCCCAGGATAAAAACAAAAGTGACAGGTACAACTTTGTGGCTACAAATGAATTCAAACTTTATTGTCTTAAGAGCACAACACAGATCATCTAATAGAACATATTTTTATAATTTGTTATGATTTGAGAGCATATGTAGAGCTGTATTTTATAATAATTTAAAATAATTCTAGCTATAAAATGATGTATAGATTTGTTCTTTAAAATTATTGTAGATTTAAAATTATATACAGATTTGTCCTTTGTACTGATTTTAAATAATTATGGGTTTAAAATGTAGATTTGTACTTTAATTATTAAAATTATGTCATGCTACAGCCCCGAACCCCTCCCTTCGGGTGTGTGTTAATGTAGTCCATGTCTTTATATGTACGTCCGTGGGTGTGGCTGGGTGTGTGTGTGTGTGTTCACTTGTCTCGTTAGTCTAATGTGTTTCACGCGGCGCTTGTTAGGCTACGTGTATATAGTTTGTGTGTTTGTGCTCATATTTAATGTGAGAACTGTTGTGTGTTTGTTGTTTCAGCACACTGTGAGCATGTACTGTGTTGAGCCATATCAACTGTTGTTTTGACACGCTGTGAGCGTGTTCTGCGTCAAGCTAAATAAAACGTAGCCTTGTGAATGCACCTCGTCCTCGCATCCTCGACTCCCTCGCACCCGTTACAGAAAGACGAGCTGTAAGGATGCCAGGATTCCGGCCATCGGGAAAGAGGTCAAGTAAGCATGGGACAAAGAGGGGGAGGCACCAACATGCTCCCTCTCCCAGGCCCCATCGCACACCCTCACCCGGTGCGCAGTGCGAAGTTCTGGACGTGGCCACGGAGAGTGAGGGAGAGCGCATATGCAGCTGAGGAGGAGGGACTGGCAGGCTACTACCGCAGACTTGCGGAGGAGGCTTGGTCGAACCTTGCCTGTCAGTTGGTGAGGGACTCCTCCCCCCTGGCAAGAGAGGTGCACCTAGGCACAGAAGGTGATCTGACGCTCGCCACTAAAGAGGTGGTGGTGGTGCCGCCAGAGACGAATTTGAAGATGAAGACTTGGAGGAGGAGGAGTATTCCCCCTCAGTGTGCTCTGACAGCACTGTGTACTATGAGGGGGAAGTTAGCCCCCCTCCTTCGGAGTGCGAGGCGGAAGAGGCATATTCCCCATCAGTGTGCTCTAAAATCACCGTTTATTACGAGGGAGAGGATTTCAGCCCCCCTCAATCAGAACATGCAGCTGATCTAGGGGAGTACGGAGAACATGTCAGCCCCCCTCCGTCCGAGTATGAGGAGGAGGACACCAGTTCCCAGCGGCCTGAGGGCTCAGAGAGGGAAGTATGCTCTGAGGGAGAAGCAGAGAGCCTGCCCTCGTCAGAGTGCTCCAAGGGGACGGTGAAGTCGAGGGGGAAGAGCCACCGGGCCAAGGACACACCACAATATTCCTCGGAAGAGGAGAATATGGACTGTCCAGAAGGCAGTACACCCGAGGACACCAGCATGAGGAGCTGCTGCTCCTGCTCCTCAGAGGAGGAGATGGAGCTTGAAGAGGTAAGGCGAGAGTCGCCACCTAAAGCCCCCCTTCCAGGAGCGTGGCTCAGGCATGAGCCTGTAGAGTGCCCTCACGAGGCGCTTCTCAGGACTCCTAGGAAGCCTTGCGTCAGGCAGCATTCTCCTGTGTCCTCCAGAGGGACCACATGTCGTTAGATCCGAAAACAGTAGCCTGCGCAAGCTCCTGTAACTCCCGATGCGGGGGAGCGACCACGCATTTCCCCTGATCCCTGTGCCTGTGTTTTTGTCTGTCCCGGTGTGTCTACCCAATGCCTTGTTCCCTTTCATGCCTTTCATGTTACATGTACCTGTTTGTGTTTTCGTGAACGTACCTGTTATGTCTAATGTCTTTTCCCATTTTCCCAGGGAGGGTGTTCTAGGCTGGTGTGTGGCAGGCTCTCCACCGCGGGTCGTCATCTCCTGGGCACGCGTGATTCTGGCGGCTTCCGGGCTCTGTCACGCTACAGCCCCGTACCCCTCCCTTCGGGCGTGCGTTAATGTAGTCCATGTCTTTATATGTACGTCCGTGGGTGTGGCTGGGTGTGTGTGTGTGTGTTCACTTGTCTCGTTAGTCTAATGTGTTTCATGCGGTGCTTGTTAGGCTACGTGTATATAGTTTGTGTGTTTGTATTGTTTGGTGCTCGTCTTTAATGTGAGAACTATTGTGTGTTTGTTGTTTCAGCATGCTGTGAGCGTGTATTGTGTTGATCCATATCGACTGTTGTTTCGACACGCTGTGAGCGTGTCCTGCGTCAAGCTAAATAAAATGTAGCCTTGTGAACGCACCTCGTCTTCGCATCCTCGACTCCCTTGCACCCGTTACAAATAATTGTAGATTTAGAATGATATACGGATTTGGTAAGAAACAAATACACAAAAAAAAAACGAAATGATTCAAAATTTCAGGCTTCCTTTTCTGCTGGTATATGTTCAAAACCAAGAAGCAGAAAAAAACATGGCACTTACACACTCATGTTTCTATTTTAACAATAATGTGATCATTCTGTAAGGTACTGGTTCAGTGTAATCAGCATTTCAGTTGCAATGTCGACTGCCTTTTTTGCGTCCTCAGATCTGAACCGTCCGTTTGGGATGTGGGGTGGTGGGTGGTGGTTTGGGTACTGCGTTTTCTTTGCATCCACACCAAGAGTCCTGAGCTGGGTCACAGCACTGGGTAAATGGCTCATGTAGGGGGCATAGTGGGTTGCCTGCTGTGCAAGGCTTGTGATGGAGGGGTTACTGGGGTGTTTTCCATTCCTCTGGTACTCCGATGAGGGCTTTTTCCACTGCCTGATGCACTTTGAACAAGCGCCACTCTGGGCTTCCGTCAGCCTCGCTGTGCGCAGCAGCAAGATCACTCTGGGCCTGCCTGGACCAGCGTTGAGCTTCCTCTCTGTCTGGTCTTGGGGCTTCTGGGTGAGGTGACGAAAAATTTGATCCATAACTGTTTTGATAGAATTGCTGTCGACCCCTCCTATGAGACCTGGCTTCGGTGTTCCATCTGGAGTAGTAATGTGTGAAGACATTGCAGTTGGAGGATGTCCTGGGTTGAGAATATACTCTGTTTAGCTCATTAATTTTGTTCAGCAAATATATGAAATATATATCACCACACTTGTCGTGGAAATTTTCTGAAAATGGATGAGGACTCAGACGTGGTTAAATGATTAATTTATTACAAAAATATAAATATATATAAATAGGATGAAGACAGATACAAGACAGACACAGACATGAGAGTCTCATTCAAGCATGACAACTCTGAAGACAGGGGGGCAGTCCCCCTGCTTATATACAATCTTAAACACAATTCTGCAGTTCTAACAGCAGGTTATCTTTAGCACAGCATGTTCCAAAACATAAGCGTCCAGCAGGCTACTTTGTCTCACATGTGTGTATCTCCTAATATGGACTTCCCTAGGGTTAGCGGAAGCAACTGATGTATCAGTTGAACACAGAAAGCTAAATGACCCAAGACTAGTAGCCAAGTGACTACCAGTTAACAGAGTGTTCTTACCCTCAGCACTCTCCCTGACCTGGGTCACGTATAGCACACATGCATAATATGAACTAAACATGGTACACTGAATCACACTACTTCATTATTGTAGTCCTTCTGCTTAGTCAGAATGGACAAATACTAAATCATAAAGTTCATAATGATCTCTTATAATAACTAAACATGATCTAATCAATGATGATTAGTCAATAATCAATCATTTCTGTCACACACTGCTCGAGCTGAAGAACATGGCCCAAAATTTCTGATTTAAGTGCTTCTTCTGCAATGCGAAATGGTAATCTAATCAAAGTGCCACTGTAAAACATAGGATTAGCCTTTGACAGATCACAATCAAAAATCCCTTGATAGGATTGGAACTGTCCAGGAAATCTCCTGATCACCCGCTCCTAGAATAAGTCAAGTTTGATTCCAGTATTTGTTTTGCTGTGTATGTGCTTCTCCAGGTGGGTGACATTTGGGTCAAGAACGAGAAGGCTTTTTCCACTTAAAATAGATGGAATATCTATCACGTGGTAAAAAGCATTGAAACCAAGTCCAAAATGACCTATTTTCTCAATCTTGTTTTCTTTTGAGGAGAATCCAACTCTGACAATGTTTTTCCAGTCCTCATCAGAGAAAAGTTTATCATTAAAGGCCCAAAGGCAGGGTCCATTACACAAGGCCATTCCTTCCTCGATGAGGCCGTCAGGAGGTTGTGTTCTGAAGTCAAGGAGAAAAGCACAGGTACTTGCCTCGGCATCTTCTGCATTTTGTAGGAGTTCTTTGAAAACGTCACTTTCCTCATCATACACTTTCAGAATGTTTTTAATTCTCTGGGTGATTGGCTCAGCTTGTCCACACTGCTCAATTCCTGAATACTCTTCATCAACTCTTATGAACTATGGTTTCAAGATGCGGGTACTTAGCAAAGGAATCTTCAGCCATTTCGCAGTCACACTTAGTACTTCTTCATGAATAACATGGAATTCCTCTTGGTTTTGTCTCAAGTCATCTAACCCTTCATCACTTATGTTACAGAACACTGTGTTCTTCAATGGCTGTAGACTGAAGTTCTGGTTTGGTGCCCTGACTGGGACTGGGGCATCGACACTAACAAACTTTTCATTTTTTTGCATCCAATCAAGGATGGCTATGGACACCTTCAGTTCAGAGGGCTCTCCATAAGATGGGTCTCTGTCATCAATCCATTGTTTTATATCATGGATTATCTCTTCAATATCCTCATTTGAGAATGTCTCCTTTACACCAAACACTTTCAGCAGCTTGACATATGGTAAAAATTCTTGGGGACCTTTCTGATGTAAAGGGACAGATCCAGCTCAGCTGGGGAGGACAGCACTACATCCTGGGGTGAGACAAACTCATTCTGGCACCAGAGCCAGGCGGTGCATTTCTTATTAATCTCTCCTCTGAAATATTCAATGTTTTCTTGCATAAATTTGTAAGTGCTGTGTAATTTGTTTTTAAATTCATAATCTGAATCTGGGTTGGCCTTGACCGTGGCAATTGATTCCAAGACACACAGGTTCTCCAAGACCTTTTCAGCTGGAGGGGAGGGGGGGGGGGGGGGGGGGGGAGGCCAAGTTTTTCACAAATGGTCTCACTTAAGTCTGCAGTAAGTGGCATGACATGTCCCACAATTGGGGAATACCTTGAACACCTTATTTCTGTTGGTTTGTAGAGACCCTTCTTCTGATTGCCCCCACTATTCAGTGTATTTGGATTGTCACATGGCACCCATTGCATTTTAATAAGGTCTCCACTCTCCTTATCTGAGAACTTTTTAAGTAAATAATTTCTGTTCAACACTTTTACAAGAACATCTGCTTTTTAAATGCCTTATTTTGTGACTGATGCCTTATTTTGTGACTTTTGGATTGTGATGCAACATGAAGTACATTTTCTGAGGAAATCTGTTCTTCTTTTACCTGTAGGCCAAGGTGTTTCAAGCTCTGAAGCATCAAAGGGGTTCTATAAACTGGTGGTGGAAAAAAATCTTCCCCAAAAAGATCTTGAAATACTTTGTTTGTGGGATCAAATACACTTGATGCTTGTATATGCTCTCCTTGTCCTGTCTTAATGAAACAGAGATTCTTGCTTTTCCTGAGCAATTCCTCACTTTGTGAGAAGAGGATGCTTCCATGATTTAATATCCAGGTCATTATCTCCTGCTCATCTTCACTGCTGAAGAACCTTCTCTCAATGTAGTCCACCAATTGAAGGGCCAACTGACCTGCATCTAGAAGTTTAACCTTCAGGAGCATCAGCATTCTCTGGTCGGCTTCGTTTGAACACCGCACAATGGTCTCAGGTACAGGCAAATCGTTTGGAATGGATGGCTTGGACCTCAAAATAACTGCCTGTTTTGACTGAACAGCAACAGATTTTCCAGACATCAGTTAAAAGATAGGCAGAACTGACAGCAAAGCTTCCTCAGCATCAGAGAGACTTTCTAAAGAAGAGAGATATGTTTTTATCTCTTCTTTTTCATGAAGGGAAGCAGCAGTGATGCCACTGATGACCTTGTCTCTGTCACAGTTCAAAAAGACTTGTAGAACATTCTTCGGAGAAGTTTTCAGGACATAGTTTTCAATATTGTGATGCTTGAGACAATCGTCCTTTTTAATGACTGTACCTCTCACTGTCTGCACCACCTTCTGAATCTGGTCTGGTAAGGTAGACTCTCTGCTAGTCTGGAATATCAAAGTAGAATTCTTCTCCAGTCTTGATAACAGTGTACAACTACCTGTTTTTTGAAGTGGTTCCATAGGGATTAATGGTATACCAATAAAATCCTTCAGCTCCTCCCAGTGACAATTCAGGAATTTCCAGAATTTTTTCAGGCATGTTTTAGGTGGATGATCATGTTTCTCAGAATTCCATTTCACATGAGCTTGTGTCTCTTTCCAATCTCTGAGCAAGTGTTTCTTAGCAAGTGTGGCAACATTCTTTGCATCCAAATTAATTAGTTTATACAAATCTGGGTCTAGAACACAGGAAAGTAATCATATTGCCAGTGTTTACATTTAATTACATTTCACCAAAATCTTCAGCTTTAATAAGTTATTGATTCATTAAATCATCAAAGATTAAAAATACAAACAAATCAAAAAACCTGTATAACAATATAATATTTTAAATTTGAAATAATTAAAAACATAACACTTTACATAATTATCACAGCCATTTGTCTCAAGTGACTGATTGTGTCGCTGTTCAGATCAGTCAAAAATCTCTCTTTACAGAATGGCAACAGCACTCTAGACCAGGCGTACTCAACTAAGTTTGTCCGCGGTCCAATTTTGGCAGATACCTGTGACCTGAGGTCCGGTGCGGCGGGGGTGGCGAACGTAAGTTGTTGAGCGGGGGTGGCGAACGTGGCGACGGAGTGTTTTTTCAATAGCCCTGAAATAAATGCTACGGTTTTGTTTTGGTCCGTATCCAGTTAATCAGGAATGAGATTGGGTCCGGACAGGATCGCGTTCGGGTCCGGATCCGGACCGCAGCCCGCCAGGTGAGTACCCCTGCTCTAGACAAAGAATCATTACCATTATTACACTAAGAAAGAATCATTTACATATTATTGCACTACTAAAGAAATCAGTTACATATTTATATATTTATTCTAGTACTATTGCACATCACATTTTAAATGAATTGTGTGTGTGAACAGTATATTTAAACCATACCGTGGAAACTCTTCACTGTCAATCAAAGCTGTGTTCTCCTTCTCATTGGTGAATGATCTGAAGCTTCCATCACTACATGGCAGCAGTTGTAGACCTTATAGCTCTTCATACTTCCCATATCTTAGCACAAACTCCAAGAGAGTCAGTTTGTCATTCTTACAAAGCCTTGCAATCTCAGTTTTGCAGAACACCAATCTGACAAAACATGGGGTCACCCACTACAGTGTGGCAGGTTCTGGGAAAGTTCTTTCTATTGCCTTCAAAACATGGTCAGGTACAGTGACAAGATTTTTTCCTTCTGCAATCAATAATTGGACAATTGCAACTGTTTGGAAAAATGGCATCCGAGATATTCACCTATCTGGTTTCATTTTCAGCAAGACAAAAAACTTCTTTACTTTGTAACAACAGTTTTAAAACAACCATTGCAACTTTATACCATCTAACTATGTGTTCTGTCTTGCTCAGGTCAGGCCAAAGGTTGTAAACTGTGCTGGCAGGCAATATGGACTTTCTGGCCAATTGAATGGCATCTTGTATCATCATTAGATATACATAAGGAAGCACCTCCTTCACCAACAGTTCATTCCACATGGTGGATTCATCATTCTTTTGGTCATCCTCCTGCCATTTGACATACCTTCTGTTCACTGTAAGGCCAAAACATGCATTAATGGGAATAGGGAGCCCAGTTGTATTTGCCTCATTG
Source organism: Brachyhypopomus gauderio (assembly GCF_052324685.1). Lineage (NCBI taxonomy): Eukaryota > Metazoa > Chordata > Actinopteri > Gymnotiformes > Hypopomidae > Brachyhypopomus > Brachyhypopomus gauderio. Next base: position 11,750,379 of record NC_135214.1, read on the forward strand.
TTTGGAAGAGGCAGAAAGCAGCTCAGACCTCCAGTGGCACATCTTCTGTTTCCATCACATTGAAACGCTTGTGGCAGACTTTGCCACGAAACCCCTAGCCCCTACCTCTACAGGTCTAATATATGCTTGCCAGCCCCGCTCTCTTACCTCAGCCACCAAATCTGCATACTTCAACCTTTTCCTTTCATGTGCTGCATCAACTTCGTCTTCAAATGGAACAGTTAGCTCTATGAAATACACTATCCGCTTACTTTCAGAATACAACACAACATCTGGCCTCAAGGTTATGACTACAATACACTCTGGGACCTGCAATTTACAGCCTACATCAACCAACAGCTTCCAATCTCTTGCATCAGCCCACGTATCGCCAACTTTTGAAAACTGTGCTTGCTCCTTGGTATGCTGCCCCTTACACACAAACCTAATTACACTATTGGAACTAGCAACTGGCACGTCATTAACTTCCAACTGCTTCTTATCAAGTGCACCTGACAAATTTTTTGAGTACCTGATTATGCCTCCATGTGTAACATCCCTGTGACAAACTCATCTTGCATGCCGACAGGATGTGCTTCAATGTCCCACTTCCTGCGCATAGCTTACAAGTTGGATCCTCACCTAACCACTGCCCAAGGTTTTGTGAAGTTGGAAGCACATCATAAGTTGCTCCCACAAGAAATTTTATACTGCTTGCATCCAATGCCCATAACTCTCGCCAGGTGATTCTCCTCTTCTCCACACTTTCCCATTTCATCCACTGACCCTGCTTACTCTGTCCTGCAGCTTTTGCCCGTCTTACTTTCTCCTCCTGCTCTCGAATAAAACCAGTCACCATTCGCCTTCTCTCGGGTGATGTGGCCTAGTCCTGCCCTCCCATTTTGCACCTGCCCTACAACATCTCTATGCTCCAATGCCCTCTTTGCTGCCTGAGTTGCCTCTTGGGAATTACACTTTCTTCCTGTATGTGTAACTGGTTCCGCTGATTTGATCGGTACATCTTTCGACCTTATCAACAACATTTCTCGGCCTACCTTGGCACATTTAAATTCCTCAACTAAGCGTGTTAGTGGTAGTTCTAGCACTCCTCTCTAGCACTCCAGACCATGCCACACTACTAAGACAATGTGGAACCCCAAGCCATTTTCTTACAGCCTTATTAACCACCTGCTCTTTGTCGTTCAGTGCTGCGGTGTACCACCTACCTAGACTCTTAACTGATTTCTCCAGAATAAATGGTATTACTTCTCCCTCCATCACATACTTTTCTTGTGTCAACTTCCCTTTCACAATTGAAACACTCCTAGACTTACTGGGTGTAACCTTCATCCTAGCCAGCCTAAGATTATCACTTAACTTCTCCAACAGCCTCCGAGTAAAAGGAACAGTAGTCGTTAATGTAGTCATGTCATCCATGTATGGCCTAATCGGTGGGAGCCTGGTGCCATTATGCAACCTCTTCCCACCTACAACCCACTTAGAAGCCCTAATAATCACCTCCATTGCCATTGTAAATGCCAATGGTGAGATTGTGCACCCTGCCATTATACCTACTTCCACACGTTGCCAAGATGTAACAAACTCCTCAGTGCTGAAAAAAAACTGAATGTCTCCAAAATATGCTTTAACTAACCTCATAATCTCATCTGGAACCTGAAAAAATTCAAATGCCTTCCACAACAGAACATGCGGTACCGAACCAAAAGCATTAGCCAGATCTAAGAATACCACATGTAGATCTCTTCTCTCTGCTCTTGCTGTGTGAATCTGGTGCCAAATCATGCTACTAGGCTCTATACACCCTGAAAAACCTGTAATCCCTGCTTTTTGCACTAATGCATCAATTAACTTATTCTTTTTCAGAAACGCTGCCAACCTATGTGCAACTACACTAAAGAACATTTTACCCTCCACATTAAGCAAGCTTATGGGACGAAACTGCTCTATGGCTACAGAATCCTTCTCTTTCGGACTAAGAACACCACCTGCCCTTCGCCAATCCTTTGGGATAATCCCCTTCTTCCACACTATAATCATCAACCTCCATAACAACTTCAAAACATCTGGTGCACTTTTATATAATCTATATGGAACTCCATTAGGCCCTGGTGCTGAACCTGCTTTTGCGCACCACACTACATCCTGTACCTCCACTTAAGGGGATTAACATCCATCTTCCAACTGTAGGTCACCTACTGGTGGAATATCTGCTGGAAATTTCAACTCATTAGCCCTTTCCTTCCTTGAGTACACCTTCTGAAAATGCTCCTCAAGCTCCTTCTTTCCTACCTTTAGGCTCCCTGACTTCTCCTGACTAAACAACGTTTTAACTAGTGGTGGGCCGTTAACGGCGTTAACGGCGTTAACGGCGTTCGTTAATTTGATACTCTTATCGGGCGATATAAAAATTATCGCTGTTAATCTATTCTTAAAGTTGGGTTGGGAACTGGGTCAAAATGGGTAAGCAAACTATGATGACTTTCAACTTGATAGTTTAGCTCGGCTGTATTCCTAACCAAATTGCACAGTAGGGGCGAGAACGAGTTTTCAAACCTGTGAATTACAAATCGGACGTGTGTTTACATGGATGCAGCCACGAAGTCGCCAGGTTTGCTTCATGAAAAATTCATTTTTAGGAATGTAAATTAGGAACGCGGTCGTTTTCTGGATGGTCCTAGCGCTAGATTCGTCGCTATTTAAATATTTCTTTTTAACCGTTAAAACTGCCCCCCCCCCCAAAAAATTACGTCCGTGAGGTTAAATGTACTAAATGTTGGTTTACATTTCAAATATCATGTTTAGCTGAATGATCAATTTAGCTGAACATGTTATCAACCCCTTTTTATGTACAGTATGTAGGCTTACAAATTCATGTTTTAACTGAATAAACCGTTGAACACGAGTAGCCTACATTTTATTGAGCATGTTTTTTTTTCTTCAAGTATCAAAGTACAACAGCTTCCTCAAGCAGTCATTGATGCATTTTGGAAACAGAAGATGAGCCCCTGGTCTAAAGCACCCCCTGTATTAAGAAACCCTATCTCAAAAACTGACTTTTAGTCATTACTTGGGTAGCACGCATATGAGCCATTTTAATATAGATTAATCTAGATTAATTTCAAGATTTCAGTGAGATTAATCTAGATTAAAAAAATTAATCTATGCCCACCCCTAGTTTTAACAAATCTAAACGGATCTTTAAAGAATGCCTGTTTCTTCTTCCTTCTTTTCCTCATAGCTTCTGCTCTCTGCAATTTCCCTAACTTACTTTTCAACTCCTCTTGCAGTAACTCAATGCCCTCCCTTTCCTGCTCATTACCCCACTTCCACTGCTTCCTCAATAACCTTGACTCCTTGACTAGTTTCCCTATTTCTACCTGCCTCCTTGATTTACAAACAGCCTTACTCATTCCTTTCTTCTGCACAACACCAAATCTTGCCACACCATAATCATAGATAACTTCACCTAGCCTGTTCAACTTACTTTCCGCTGTTCCCTTCAACCCTTCCAACATCCCTCTCAAATCATCATTAACACTCCTCCACAACTTTTTATCACCTGCCCCTGGCCATTTAACCTTCGATCTGTGCCCTAACCCTTTCTCTCTTCCCTTTTGCTTTCCACTAACCCCTGGCCCATCACCACTATCCTCTACGCCTCCTGTGCTTGAGTTGGCATCCGTAGTAACAAGGGTGTTGATATCCTGCTGACTGTGGTATATAACCCGCCGCTGGACTTCAGCCGACTGACTTGAACAATTCTGTGCAAAGTATTGTTCAATGCGGGGCCCCTGCACTCCTTCACTCAAGCATTTCATCTTCCCTTGGTGAATCCTCAGCCCTCTCACTGACGTGACCTTGCGCCACCCACACACGCAAGTCTGCAGCGCCTTTTCCCCTACCACCCTGCCTGCCTCTATGCTCAACCCACTTCTCGTAGTCATGTCCGTTCCAAAATCGGTAACCGTAACAGGTGTTATCCACCTGTGAGTCATCTTCCACCCCAGCTCTCGTGGGTGGGATAATTGACGCTAATTGACGAAAGCACATTAGAAACATGCGTACGCCAGAGGTGAAGGTGTCGTGGGTGTACGCTCTTTCTCACGTTCAAATCACATTTACAGTTGTGATCAAATTTATTCAACCCCCAATGCTGCGAAGGGTTTTATGGAATTCAGTGCACATTTGTAATTGTGTTCATAATGAAATCTTACAAGGACTTGTTAAAGAACTAAATGCAACTAAGATAGCATCAATTTTTTTTGTCATAAAGTATTAAATGGCCTTTTTGTGATTTCTTCATTGACACAATTATTCAACCCCTTTACGACTACCACTCCTAAGAACAGAGGTTCATTCCAGTGTTTTCCATCAGGTTTTGAAAACATCTGTGGATGTCAACGAGCAGCAATCAAGCATGATAAGCACCAATTAGGCAGATTTAAAAGGACTGTGATACTCAGCTCCTTCTAGACATCTACTGGTCAATCAATCAATCAATCAAAGTTTATTTGTATAGCGCTTTTCACAACACATGTTGTCACAAAGCGCCTTACAGGATTTAAAAGGTTAACAATACTACGGGTCCAGAACCCTAATGAGCAAGCCAAGGGCGACAGTGGCGAGGAAAAACTCCCTAAGATAGTGGGGAATAGGAAGAAACCTCGGGAGAACCAAGACTCAAAAGGGAACCCATCCTCCATTGGGCGGCCCGTTAACACACAGATTACACAAAATACAGACAAATACACAAGTCACACACAAATCACACAATCAGACTAAGTAAAGGTAAAAATGAAAGTTCTGGGTTATGATATTGTCACTGTAAATGTCTGTTGATGCCAGGCTTTCATTCCGTGTCGGAGCAGCGATGCTGGTATTGTAGGCTCCGACTGCAATGTTACTCTCCAGGTGAACCTCGGAGAAAAGATACGAGATGTAGTAAATATGTAACAGATTAATCAAAGGCCAAACTAAACAGATGAGTCTTTAATCGAGTTTTAAACATTGAGACTGTGTCTGAGTCCCGAATAGAGGCAGGAAGATTATTCCACAATTGTGGAGCTTTAAAAGAAAAGGCTCTTCCACCTGCTGTGATCTTTTTGATCCTAGGAACAGTTAATAACCCTGCGTCCTGCGAGCGAAGTGAACGCGCTGGGTTATATTGTTCAATAAGTTCACTAAGATAGTCTGGAGCTAAGCCATGCAGCGTTTTATATGTTAATAAAAGTATTTTATAGTCAATACGGAATCTAATTGGCAGCCAGTGTAATGACGATAGTACGGGACTAATGTGATCAAACTTTTTAGTTTTTGTTAAAACTCGTGCTGCTGCGTTCTGAACCAGCTGGAGTTTGTTTATCGATTTACCAGAACATCCAGCTAGGAGACTGTTGCAATAATCTAAACGAGAGGATATGAATGCATGGATTAGTTTTTCTGCATCACTAATATTTAATATGTTTCTAATTTTGGCAATGTTGCGCAAGTGAAAGAACGCTACCCTAGTTATATTATTAATATGTGTATCGAACGAGAGATCTGGGTCTATTGTGACGCCCAAGTTCTTTACCTCTGCGCTGGGGGTTATAGTAAAAGAATGTAGATTCAATGCTGCATTATGTATCTTGTCTCTCGCAGCCCTAGACCCAACTATTATCAATTCTGTTTTATCGGCATTTAGTGCTAGAAAGTTACATGCCATCCAATGTTTTATCTCTTCTACACATTTCTCAATCTTACTGTTTGCGCCTAAATCATCGGGTTTTGCCGATAAATATAGCTGAGTGTCGTCTGCGTAGGAATGGAAACTGATGTCATGCTTATGCATAATTTCGCCTAAGGGTAACATGTACAGTGTGAATAGAAGTGGTCCTAGGACTGTCCCTTGTGGGACACCATATTTAACCTGCACAGATTTAGAGGTTTTATTATTAACACTTACACATTGGAAGCGGTCAGTTAAATATGATCTAAACCAGGAGAGTGCGACTCCTTTAATACCTACTGTGTTTTCTAGTCTATCCAGCAAAATGTTGTGGTCTACAGTATCAAAAGCTGCACTAAGATCCAACAGTATAAGGAACGAGACGAGCCCATTATCGGCCGATATTAGTAGATCATTCACTACCCTGAGTAAAGCTGTTTCAGTGCTGTGGTTTGGTCTAAATCCTGATTGGAACTTTTCATGGATACTATTTGATTGGAGATAGTGGTTTAACTGATTGGAAACTGCTTTTTCTAAAATTTTAGAGATAAATGGGAGATTAGAAATGGGTCTATAGTTGGCTAAAATCTGCGGATCGAGATTCTGTTTTTTAATCAAGGGTCTAATTACGGCGCATTTTAATTGTTTGGGCATGTAACCTAGGTTAAGGGAGGAGTTAATCATATTAAGTAAGGGCCCTGCAGTGGCTGGGAGTAGGTCTTTAAATAGACGGGTTGGAACTGGGTCAAATATACATGATGTAGGCTTAGACGAATTAATCAATGTTGTGAGCTCTTTTTGCGATATAGGATTGAAGATATTTAGCTCAGTAATATTTTTGGATGCATTGTTACTAATAGCTGAACTACTGGGGTTGGATTGGAGGTTAGGCTGCGATGTATTATGACTCTGTAGTCGGATATTATCTATTTTATTATTGAAAAAGTTTAAAAATTCATCGCTAGTGTGTGTAAGTGCTGTGTTAGAACTAGTGTCGTTGATATTTCTTGTTAGTTTAGATACCGTCGCGAAGAGAAATCTAGGGTTATTCTTGTTGTTTTCTATTAGTGTCGAATAGTATGCGGCTCTAGCTTTTATTACTGGTGTGTTTCCAAGCATGGTGAAGGCAAGAGAATGGTCCCAGAAGACAAGAGAAGAGGTTATTGCTCTTCACAAGAATGGCAATGGATATAAAAAGATTGCGAAGTTGTTAAATATTCCAAGAGACACTATCGGAAGTATCATTCACAAGTTCAAGTTAAAGGGCACAGTGGAAACGTTACCTGGTCGTGGCAGAAAGAAGATCCTGACCGCGACTGCTGTGCGCTACCTGAAGCGTAATGTGGAGAAAAATCCCCGCGTGACTGCTAAGGAACTGAAAAAAGACCTGTCAGATGTGGGCACTGAAGTTTCAGCTCAGACAATAAGGCGCGCACTGCATAACGAAGACCTCCATGCCAGAACGCCCAGACGCACCCCCTTGCTGACTCCAAAGAACAAGAAAAGTTGACTGCAGTATGCCAAAAGTCATGTGGACAAGCCACAAAGGTTTTGGGACAGTGTACTGTGGTCAGATGAAACTAAATTAGAACTGTTTGGGACAATGGACCAGCGCTATGTTTGGAGAAGGAAGAACCAGGCTTATGAACAAAAGAACACCTTGCCTACTGTGAAGCATGGCGGGGGGTCAATTATGCTTTGGGGCTGTTTTGCTTCTAATGGTACAGGAAAGCTTCAACGTGTGCAGGGTACCATGAATTCCCTTCAGTACCAGGAGATCTTGGAGGAAAATGTGATGGAGTCAGTCACAAACCTGCGGCTTGGGAGACGTTGGACCTTCCAACAGGACAATGATCCGAAGCACACATCCAAGTCCACTAGAGCATGGTTGAACATGAAAGGCTGGAACATTCTAGAGTGGCCATCGCAATCACCAGACTTAAATCCAATTGAGAACCTCTGGTGGGACCTAAAGAAGGCAGTTGCAGTGCGCAAGCCTAAGAATGTGACTGAACTGGAGGCTTTTGCCCATGAAGAATGGGCTAAGATACCCATAGGTCGCTGCAAGACACTTGTGTCAAGCTATGCTTCACGCTTGAAAGCTGTCATAACTGGAAAAGGATGTTGTACTAAGTACTAAAAAATAATGTCACTAGGGGGTTGAATAAAACTGATAATGATGTGAGCACAGTAAAGACATTTGTGGTTATTCCATCATAAATATTATGTTATGTTTGTCTAATTTATAAGTGCCTCTTTGATATAATTGTAAATAAGATGACTGAAATGATCAAAATCAATGTCAAACTGGCCAAAACACTTTATTTCAGTGGGGGTTGAATAAATTTGATCACAACTGTAGTACATCTGACCTTTTGCGTGAAACATAGCGTACGCAATGTTTTTGTGCGTACGCACCGTTCGTACATGAGGCCCGTGGGGAGCTCAGATCACAATCTGGTTAATCTCCAGCCTGTCTATAAATCCTTGGTATGCAGAGAACAAGTTGTGCCCTGGTCAGTGAAGAAATGGAGGAGACTGAAAAAGCTGTTTTAGCTCCATGGTGTGGGAAGAGCTCTGTGACCCTCATGGGAAGGACATTGACAGCATCACGGACTGCATCATGGAGTACATCAATTACATCAAGAGGGTACAGTGTTTTTCAAACAACAAACCCTGGATCAACCCTGAACTTACGGCTCTCCTGAAGAAGAAGAAAAGAGCCTTTAGATCAGGAAATAAGGAGGAGCTGAGATCTGTGCAGTAGGAACTGAGAAGGAAAATCAGGGATGGAAAAAACACCTACAGGAAGAAGATGGAAGACCAGCTGCAGCAGAGCAACATCAGGGGTGGTTGGAGTAGTTTGACTTCAATCTCATGCCACAACACAAGCCCTAAGATTGTTGGAGACAGAGTGGGTGAACAACTTTGTGAACAAGTTTTTTAACAGGTTTGACCAGTCACCCACCCCTCCCCCAGCATAGCCATCCCAGCTGTCAGCCCCATCATCCTTATCCATCATCATGTCTGCCAACTTATCTGCCAACTTCTCAGGAACTTGCACCTCTAGGTTCTCAGCCATCAACCACCCCTTTCTCTTCAGATGACTGCATCCCACAGCCCCCATCCCCCACCTCAGACCTAACACCTCTTGGCTCTCAACCATCATGTTCCCCATTCATTTCAGTGGTCTCCATCTCACAGCTGTTCTCCCCCATCTCAGATGACTATATCCCACAGCCCATTTCCCCACCTCCATCTTGTCCTTTTCAATTCATCAAGTGAGAAATGAGCTCCGTAAGATCAAGGTGCGTAAGGCTGCAGGTCCACATGGCATCAGCTCCAGGCTACTGAGGTGCTGTGCGCATCAATTGTATGGCATTTTGGGTTACATGTTCAACCTGAGCCTGAAACTGGGGACAGTACCCCAACTGTGGAAGACCTGCTGTGTGGTACTGGTACCAAAGACCAAGCACCCAAACAATCTGAGCAGTTACAGGCCGGTAGCCCTGATGTCACATCTAATGAAGACCCTTGAGAGGCTTGTCCTCAACTATCTATGCCCCTCTGTTGACGTCTTCGTCGGACCCACTGCAGTTCACCTACCGGCCTGGCATCGGGGTGGATGATGCCATCATCTACCTCCCGCACAGAGCTCTGACCCACCTAGAGAAGCCTGGTAACACTGTGAGGATCATGTTCTTTGATTTCTCCAGTGCTTTCAACACCATACAGCCAGGACGTCTGAGGGTCAAGCTGGAGCTGTCAGGAGTGGACCACCACCTGATCCAGTGGATACTGGACTAACTCACTGACCATCCACAGTACGTGAGGACACAGGCCTGTGTCTCTGACAGGCTGGTCTGCAGTACGTGAGGACACAGGACTGTGTCTCTGACAGGCTGGTCTGCAGTACGTGAGGACACAGGACTGTGTCTCTGACAGGCTGGCCTGCAGTACGGGGGGCCCACAAGGAACTGTGCTGGCATTGTTCCTCTTCACCCTCTACACTACAGACTTCTCCATCAACTCCCCACACTGCCATCTGCAGAAGTTCTCTGATGACTCTGCCATAGTTGGCCTCATCACAGACGGGGATTACGCAAAGTATAGACAGTGGACTCAGGACTTTGTGGACTGGTGCCAGCAGAACCACTTCCTGATCAAAGACCAAGGAGCTGGTGGTGGATTTCCGCATACGCAGACCCATCACACTGATGCTGTTGAACATCCAGTGAGTGGACATTGAGATAGTAGACACCTATAAGTACCTGGGTGTTCACCTGAACAATAAGCTGGACTGGACTCAACACTGATGCGCTTTACAGGAAGGGCAGAGCAGACTCCACTTGCCGAGGAGGCTGAGGTCTTCTGAAAACCTTCTACGACTCTGTAGTCGCATCAGTCATCTTTATGCAGTAGTATGTTCGATTAGCAGCTTATCCGCAGCAGAGAGGAAGTAGTTAGATAAACTCCTCAAGAAGGCCAGCTCTGTCCTAGGATGTCCCCTTGCCTCAGTGCAGGTGGTGGGAGACAGAAGGACTCCAAATTAACATCAATGATGGACAAGGTCTCTCATCCCATGCATGATGCTGTTACTGAAATGGAGAGCTTGTTCAGTGACTGATTGCTACGAAAAATTGAAAAATACACAAAGGAGCGTCTGCGCAGATCGTTCCTCTCTGCAGCCATAAGGCTCTGTAACCACCACTGCTCACAACAAAACTACAACAAGGATATTGGAGACAAATTTATTGTAAATTATATATATTGTAAATAGTCTGTGCTGTTTTAGGGTTCAATATACTGGCACATTTCCAATGTACATTTCCAAGTGAACCCAAAACTGGTATAGTTCTGTACAGTATATATAATAATTATTATTGTTGATACTGTCCTGTTTTAACTTTTTGTTTATCATCTGCAGCTGCTGTTACACCTAAATTTCCCACCTGTGGGACAATAAAGGCTGTTTCTATTCTATTCTATTGTATAGTGTATGTGTGTGTGCGCATGTGCGTAATTTCCAAAGAAACAGGACATTTGTATAAAGGTCCTTCATCGGCGACACAAGCAAAGTGCTTCTGGATCACATTTTGCTCCTCCTACTAATTCAGAAGCTCTCTGCTTGCACAGCTGAATGATCACTATCCGAAATGTTGTTTCTCTGAAAATGTTGTGTTTTATAGTTAGTACAAAAATATACTGCAGTTACTCACCTTCAATCTTCGTAGACACACACATACATTTGTGTAGAGATAATTTCAACTTGCTTCTGTATAATGTGATGTGATGTTCACAGAGCTGTCATTGACGCTGATGCGGAGTGAAAAGTCAGAAATGCACTTCAGTCTGCGTTCTACTCTCTTTCCATGGGGCGGATCAGGCACCTGCATCAGTGTGGTAGTGAGTTGTGTAACAACCTTAAAATAGACTTTAAATCATGATTTATGATACAGTTTTAATGAATGTAGCAAATACAATGTTGAATTTGTCGGCTTACCAGAGGGCACTTGAAGAAAACCAAAAGTGATGCAAGTAATTTAAATGAATGATCAAGAATGTAAAAAGTAACAGAAGACAGAGTAGTATAGAGTCCATAATGAGACTCTGCTTAGAGAATCTTTATTTACCACAACAAAAACATTCAGCAATAGAATGAAATAAAGCTGGTGAGGCAGCAAGTAAATACTGGCTATTAACAGCAAAACAAACAAAACAAACAAGACAACGTCATTTGTGCTGCTCAGGCACTCAAGCATATGGACTTCCCTGCTGTCTGCAGGGCTGTAATGCACAGCACTGATGGCAGGTACATGTGGGTCTAATCCAGGAACAGATTTAGCAAGATGGAACAGGTTTAACAAGATCTTAGTTAGATTTACCTACATTAGCAAGGTGATTGGGATAGAGGCAGGGTTTGAGCGGCTGTGTGTGGCCGTATGCCTCATGCCTCGGGACTAACTTACTGTGCCAATTGCAAGTTTTGCAACAGATAAAAGAATATTAAAATATGAGTTTAAAAGTAGAGGTGGACATTCCAGGTTCAGAAAGTAAAACTCCTTCCAGGAATTTTACACAAGCTTGCTGGATTTTCAAATTAGTGCAATCCAGGTAAAATTAGTGGAATCAATACAATCCAAGAAGAAGAACAAGATCGAGTCTATCAACACCTACACTCATAAGATACCCGGCTGGTATAACCTGGCCAAAAGAGGAGATATAAGCCACTATGAGCATCAGTGTGAGTGTGATCAGAAACTGTGAGCATCAGAGCCACTATCAAAAACAACCAAGGTCCAGGAGAACATCAGGTGACAAGGTGCTAAGGGAATGAAGAGGAGCAGGTGCATCATGGGTAGATAAATCACCAGCAAATAATGGAAGAGGCCGATATGTAGAAATCCGACTGCTGGCTGGAAAAGGCTGGACAGCACAGAGGCGGAAACCATGGCAGCACAGGAACAAGCTTTAATACAAGATCAATACAGGCTGGGGTCTACCACACCAGGCAGGACCTCAGATGCAGGCTGTGCAGAGATCTGCAAAGATGCCCATTGAGATGATCTAGCACATAACAGTGGGGTGCGAGATGCTAGCAGACACAGCTTACATGGAACACCATAACAAAATGGCTATACTGTACAGTGTACAGTGGCTATAGTGTACAGTGGTATAGTGTACAGAAACATCTGTGCTGAGTATGGGCTGGAAGTCCCAAGGTCAAAGAGGAACACTTCCAAAAGTGGTGAAGAACAACCAGGCTCCTCTGGGACAACAAGATCCTGTGGGACTTCCAGATTCAAACCGATAAAATGGTAAATGAATAAGCAACCAGACATCGTAGTGATAAACAAACGTGATAGATGTGATCCCAATGTGATGGTAACACCAGGGATAAGGAATATAAGAAGCTAATTTTCTGAAAGGGCTGAAAGAAAAGCTGGAAAAGATATGGAAGGTGAAGGCAACAGTGATTCCTGTGGTAATGATGTCCCATGTGTCTTGCTGTAGTGAGACACCCATGCAGATGTGGTCCTGTGGCACTCAGGCTGAAGAAAAGTACAACACCCACACAGGGTTGTGTTTGCCCTGGCGTGGAGTAGGGTCTCTGGATAAGATACAAATAAATTAATAAAGAAGGAAATTAGATAAAAAGAAAGAAACCCTAACTAAAAGTAATGGTTATAGGTTATTAAAGGGCTAGCAGGGCAAGACTTGACATGCATATCATTGTTATGTGTAAAAAACGTGTGATGAATTGATGACAAACAGAAGAATGTACTGTACATGTAACAGCAGTGTGATAATATCAGTATGTAGTTTTAAAGGAAGTAAGTGTGTGTATTTGATAGACTAGTGTGATAACATCAGTATGTGGTTTTAAAAGTGCATTTCAGTAGAAAATCATGTCTACATGATTTTCAACATACCTCATATGCAGGCGATCAGTCAAGATGTGTTTGGAGTCCAAATCTTGGCTTGAGTTGAAATCAAAAGCTACTAACATTGTTAACAAACACTGGAGTTCAACAGCAACAAAGAGCCATCATAAGTACATAAATACATCATAAATACACACCACCAGCTCTAAACCCACTCAAACTTCAGTTTTAAAAGTCATGCTTATTTTATTGTTGTGAAACTATCTCTTTAAGTGGTCCCAAAAAGAGACACTGAAATCATACTGGTACTGAAATATCCAACCCTAGTAAACAAGAACATGTAACATAATTTATATGGATGAGTTAATGTTTACTTTATTTAGGAAGTTTTTTTAAATTAAATGTTTCATCCCCTTTTCTGAATATTTAGAAGAGTCTAATTGCATATCACGTACCACCTACCACTTATCGCTAAAGTATGAAAATGCACAAGCAGAACAGTACAGTTTAGACATCCTAATGGTCATTCACCATCTTGTCATGCCTGTATAGCATGCGTGTGCTGTAATATGTTTGTCATAGACATGTTTGCATTTTGGGCCAATTACCATTTGAATAAGAATGCTTACTGAAATCAAACAGGACTTTTAATGAAAGTGGTGATAAGATGGTGACTTTTGTCCAGTCAGGTTAATCTTACCACATTTTGCAAATTATGACATCTTCAGGAATTAAAAGTGACCAGGTGAAAACAAACAATTAGTTTAATGAAGTTTTTCAAAAATATACATCCACAACGTAAATCATCATTTTGTTGAGGAATTTTGTAACACACAATACATATTTAAAACCACATAGTGGTGTTATCACACTGCACACAGTACTTCCATGTAAACCGCATACTGGTGTTATCACACTACTGTCACACACACAGTACTTACCTGCTTTAAATGCCTGAGCTGAGCTCTGAAAAAGATGGTACAGGAAACAGAAGCATTACAGAATACCACGTTGCCATTGCTAGTTAACATCATATTTGCTCTGATGGCAGTATATTCTGACTGTTGGCTTGTAGCTGGGGCATCTATTGCCTAAAGGTTAGTGACATGGATCTGGCCCTGTAAGGTTGGTGATTCAAGCCCCATGGACAGCAATCCTCCTGGCTGAAGGGCCCTTGAGCGAGGTCTCTAACCTCGTAACCCCCCACCTGCTCCCCAGGCTCTGCTGCAGGTGGCTGCTCACTACTCCGGGTCTGCATGTGCTCATTCTGGATGTGTTAAATGCAGAGAGGAATCCCTCTAAAAGGAATTAATAAAGGTTCTTCTTCTAGATGGAACCTTATACACAGTTAAAATGGCTACAACTAAATGGTCTAAAGTGTGGTTGTTTTTCTCCAAAAAGGACTCCAGGATGTGAAAAAAATTGAAAATCATTGGGTGTAAAGGGGAACACATCAAATGTAATGAAGTATCTGGCAAAACATGGGATCCAATACCAAGCATACCCACAGGCAGACTGGGTCAATAAATGTGTTCTGTATTTATTTAACGTCTTAATATACAGATGATACACTGAAAATAAAAATACATACTTTAATGTAATATACCTATTACAAAATGACAGAAAATCTGTAGTATCAAGGATCTTCAGTTAGGTGTATTTCAGGAGGAATTTTATTAGTTATTAGTTACACTGTTGTCTTCATCAGAAATGAAACTAGTTCATTCATACATGAAACTAGTAGTAGTATCCTTTCCTTTAACCAGGAAAAGACTCATTAAGATTAAAAACCTCTTTTCCAAGAATGACATGGCCAAGAGAGCAACATAAAACATGCAAACATACAACAAATCATAACATACACAAGATACACAATACATATAATCAACAAGTGTCATACTTAGATGGTAAGTTGGCAATTACAAAAGCCAAGTAATATATTTTCTATGTTCACATATCAATGTCTTATCAAATTTTTTA
Source organism: Brachyhypopomus gauderio (assembly GCF_052324685.1). NCBI lineage: Eukaryota > Metazoa > Chordata > Actinopteri > Gymnotiformes > Hypopomidae > Brachyhypopomus > Brachyhypopomus gauderio. The sequence goes on from NC_135214.1 coordinate 11,765,451, forward strand.
TCTCAGGAAATGAAAGCGATTTGATTGCAGGTAAACAACAAACAACATTAACCTTGTTTTACTCATATTAACACAATTGTGTATTCTGAGAAACGCCAGGACACCTTGCCCACTAATAGCTAGAGATGCCCCCTAATAGTCTGTCCCCCAATAGTTGGTTGTCCCCTAATAGCTAGTGTTGACCCCCAAAAGCTAGAGTTGCTCCCCTTGGCTGAAATGTCAGTGAGGCTCTTCTTGTAGCCATCTCCATTTCTCTGACATCGCTCAGGAACATTTGCCCCACTCCTCAATTCAGAGTTCACAGCAAACATCTGTGAGAAGTTTGAGGAGTTCCTTGCATGTACAGCCTTTTTCCCAAGTTACCCCACAGCACCTCAGTGGGATGAAGATCTGGGCTCTGACGTGGCTGTTCTAGGACCCTCAGCCAGTCCTTGGTGGATTTACTGGTATGTTGTGGGTCATTTCCATATTGCAGGATCTGATTCCACTTCAGCTTTAATATTTTTTTACAGAAGGTCTCATATGTTTCTCAGGCAAAGTAGCCAAAATTCAACTCAAACTAAACGCGATTTATTTGTAATGCTGTGTTTTGAAGGATTTAACGCTGCAAAATGTGCTGTTATAATTCAGCACACCATAACATACTTAACAAATAAGTTAATGGACTGATGGTGACTCACATTCTTGCATGAAGAGTGGGGTGTTATTATATGAATTGAAGGCAGGCATTATACATGTCAGCTTTTGTATACAGTACTCAAGATGAAAAAACGGTACAACTTAGTGACTTTACAAATGTGTTCAAACTTTATTGTCTGAAGAGCACTACAAAGAACATCTGTAAGAAAACTAGAATATTAAAACACTAGAACAATTCAAAAATGTGTAATGATTAAGAGGATATGATGGATATGTAGATTTGTAATGTGAAATTATATAAAATAATTCTGGATTATGGAATTTATGGATTTATGAGGAAAAAAGCAAAAAAAAAAAAAGATCAAATGAATTAACATTTTCATGCTTCAGTTTCTGCTGTTTTATGTTCAAAATCAAGAAGCAGAACAAAACATGGCACTGAAGTTTCTATTTTAACTCTAAACGTGATCATTCTGTAATGTACTGCTCCAGTTTCATCAGCAGTTCTGTTGCTATGTCGACTGCCTTTTTTGCATCTTCAGATCTGAACCGTCCGTTTGGGATGTGGGGTGGTGGGTGGTGGTTTGGGTACTGCGTTTTCTTTGCATCCACACCAAGAGCTCTGAGCTGGGTCAAAGTACTGGGTAAATGGCTCAGGTAGGGGGCATAGTGGGATGCCTGCTGCATAAGGCTTGTGATGGAGGGGTTGCTGGGGTGTTTTCCGTTCCTCCGGTACTCCGTAGCGATGAGGGCTTTTTCCACTGCCTGATGCACCTTGAACAAGCGCCACTCTGGGCTTCCGTCAGCCTCACTGTGCGCAGCAGCTAGATCTCTCTGGGCCTGTCTGGACCAGCGCTTAGCTTCCTCTCGGTCTGGTCTTAGGGCTTCTGGGTGAGGTGACGAAAAATGATATCTGTAGCGGTTTTGATAGAATTGCTGTCGGCCCCTCCTTTGAGACCTGGCCTCGTTATTCCATTTGGAGTAGTAATGTGTGAAGTCATTCCAGTTGGAGGATGTCCTGGGTTGAGAACAGCCTCTGTTTTGCTCATCAATTTTGTTCAGCAAATATTTGAAAACTTCGTTGGCAAGATCTGTGTTGTCCAGGTTCTTGTCTGGATGCCACCTTAAGTAAAGGCGTCTAATGGCCTTCGTTTTGTCCTCATTTGACATGTTCCAGATGTCCTTTAAGACTTGATCTATCTCTCTTTTGGCCTCCTCCAGGTTCTGTGGTTTGGGCCTCTCCTGTGAGGGTCCACCCACTGGCAAAATGTCAATTTCTGTGCAGGTGCTATTTGTGACCAGAGCCAAATCCTTTTCTCTCTTAAACTGATAGAGATCTAGAGAACTAACTTCAATAAACTCATCAGTTCCAACCTGTATTTTATACCTTGATGGTATATGCCTCACAGATCCTGATAACACATCCATACATTCTACCACAATGGCAAAAAAGTATTGAATTTTTGATTCATCTTTTCTGAAAGCTACATATTCACCTTTTTCAAAACTGTTGAGGGGGTGCATATCAAGGGAATCGTACCACTCTTCTGGTACAGGACTTCCAGGACTTGGACAGACACCAAGTACTTCTTCACTCACACTGTTAAAGATTCCATGTTGCTGCAAGGTTCTTTCAACGTCCTCCATAAAATCACATAACAAAAGCTGTCCAAGCACTGGTAGCTTTAAAGAGTCCAGGGTGTTTTCAAGAAGACCATTGATTTCTCTCGATAGATGAACATTGACTTCAGTCACTACTTTGGCAGCCATACTGTCATTGTGTTTCAAATAGAATATACAACCATCTTGCTGTTTCTTCACATAGACCTGCGTTTCTGTCTTGGTTCCCACAAGAGGCTCCTGGTTTAACAAAAGTTCAGTTTGGAGATCCCTGCAACACACAATTTGTATTCTACCAAATGCTCTTTGACACATCAATGCAGCATCTTTTTGTGTAATGGTACCATTGCTCTGTTCTCTGATCAAACAGATAAGACCATGGAGAAATTCAAGAGAAGACAAGTGTTTTTCAAACCAACCACTAAAATCACATGCCTTTCCATTATCACAGTGGTCCACGTGTGTACCAGCTAGGCTCTCAGAAATTACCCGAGAGAGGAATTTGGGGCGAATTTCCTGGGGCATCAGCTGCAATAGATGTAGATGCTCATAGCGGTCATTTCCAAGGTGGCACTTGTTTAATTTCACAAGCAGCTTTAGTTTTGTTTCCAGAGAGTTTTCTAATCTTTTGGCTTGAAAGACAGTGTCATTGAAAAACAGTGTGTGTGATTGGTAAAGTTTCCCATCTGCTGATGGGAGATACAGCGTGCTGATCTGGTCATGTGCTTTTGCGTCCTCCTTAAGCAGACATAAAAGCTCCTGGACAGCATGCTGGACCGTTTTCTGCTGGTTTGGTTGAAGCATTTCCTTGTCATGAGTCTCGGAGTAAATTTCCTGGAGCACCATACAAAGTTGTGAGGCACTGGCCTTTTCTTTAACACCAATCTTCTTGAAGAATTCTGCATACTTCATATTTTCCGCTTGAATGACATACAAATAGGGCCTAAACTCTGGAGCATTAGGAAGTGTGAAAACTACCTGGCTAGGTTTCACAAGGTGTGTGTCCTTTTCAGTGAGTACAACAGGGAGGTTAGCCAGCTCAGATGTGTTAAAGTCAACTGACTGTAGGTGTGCATATGAACTACTGAACACTCTAGCTCTTGTGTCTATTAGCATTTCTGTTTTGCATTGAGAACTACAGATATTGTTGAGGTTCTGCACAATGTGTTCAGAGTTGGGGTTATCAAATGCACCTGCACCCTTCAGGGCATCTAGCTGATTTACAGAGTAGTCTTTAGAGGGTAATATGGGCATGGCAGTCCATATGAGACACTGATTAGCAGGATCTTTCTCCAGCAGTGATCCTTTAATGGCTACAACTTCTCGTTCTTCGGCAAAAGCTTTGTGATAATCACACAGTCTTGACTCAATTTGCACAGGAAAATTGAATTTGATGTGTGCAATTGCTTGCAGAAAATTTGATTTTTTCTCATTACTCAGAACGGTCTTAAGCAATGTTAAGGATCTGTGTTTAAGTACTTGCAGATCAGTTTTACCTCTGGCATCAGATTCAATTTGACAAGCAAAATCAATTATTTCATTCTCTGACACCTTATGTTTCAGTCCCAGTTCCTTCAGAAAGCACTTTGCTTGAGTACTTGAATTATTGAACAACCCCCAAAATAACTTTGGCACAAACCTCTCTTTTGGAAGCATAACCTTATAAAGGTCTACTTTGTCATCAAAGAAGTATGAGGCCATCTGAATGCAGCCATGATCATCATGAATGAATCTGACATTTCTCAATTTTGAGGCAATAGTGTTATTATACTCCTTGTAGTTAGATTTTTGTCTCAGTTCCACTATGAGTTTTACTAAATCAAGAAGCTGGGTCCCCATCAGGCTGTTCACAGAGGGAAGCATGAATTGTACACAGTATTCTAAATCCCCTAAAACTGGGATGTTTAGATGTTGTGACAATTGGTGGTTTATTGCAGTATCCTTAAGGAAAATCGTGTTCATGTCATGCAACGTGTACAATTCTGGAAACGTTCTGTCAAATTCAGTTTTAAGTATGAACACATTTCTTTGCAAATGAATTCTCTGACGTTTTCCAGATATTGTCTCAAACAAGGGCAAGGTCTTGAGCATTATTTTATACTCATCTGTGTTCTTGGAGGAGTTGATCCCAGATTGCAAGAAAAATTGCAGCTTCTCAGCTTCATCACCAGAAAGCACCTCAAACTTTGAATCATGAACACAATACAACTGTTTCAAAACAGAAGTGGTGTCACTGATATTTAGGAGTTCTGGCACTACATAGTGACGTAGAAACTGATGAAGACCTAGGAAAAATTTACAATCTATTGCCATGAATCCGAGTTTGATGAGAGTGGAAGACATGTCATTGTCAGGATCCTGAACAACAGTTTGTAGATTCCTGATTGTTTGTAGGAAACAGGTGTTGTTTTGACTGGGGCAAATAACAGGCAAAATGGGGCTGTCAAGGAAGTGGGCTTTAACTTCACTTAGGGAGTCACTTGTTTTGTTTTTTGAATCCCCTTTGAGTTCATCCTCAAAAAACATCCAGAGTGTTTTCAGCCATGTGATCACATCTGCGTCTGCCGTGTGAAGTCCATTCATCTCATTACAGGGTAGCCGTTGGAGCAGTTGCTGCAGAACTGGTTTCAGAATCTTTGCTGCTACCGAGATAGACAATTTTTCAATGTATTTACCTTCTTGTAAAATTCTGATGTGCTTATTATTAACATCAAAGTCTGCAAATTCAGCTTCATGTCCCTGAAATATTTGGCTAAATTTTGAGATTAGCTTTGGTGTGTCAGAGTTGAACTTCATTAACATCTGGTCTTGAGTCAGTAGGAGAGGGAGGCCACGGAGTTCATCAGAGCAGTATTTCTTATTTTCAGTATTTAGACAAAAGTCCAGGATCTTTGAACAACTTCGTCCATCTTGTATCAAAGTCTGGCTAATCGGTAAAGGTAAATCATCAGAACTTTTTGAAGGATCATTCAGTGCTTTTTTCTTCAAATATGTAATCACGGATAAAGGCACAACTTCAAAGACTTTTATCTCAGCTGTTTTAAAACTCTCTTTAATTTCTTCCATTTTTGACGAGTATGGTACCAACTTCATTCCAGCTCGCTCTAAAATTTGGAGGATGCCATCAGGGTCACGTGTCATGAAATGAGGTGAATCTGTTGAATCTGGTTTTGAGATACTGGACCAGGTAACTCTGTACTTGGGATCTGAGGAATGTGAATGATCCTTTCCCTCTCTTTTTAGAACAGGGATCACAGGAAGATTTCGTTTGTTGATTGATTTGTAGACTTCAACGATCATTTCATGCCAAATTGGAGAAACTTGTTTAGACACAGATGGACAATATCTGAAATTAAAGTCCAGATCTGATGAGAGAAGAGTCAAACAGCGGGGTTTATCCATTTTAAATGTTGTACAGAGATGTGTTAGGAGGTCAGCGTACAGAGGTGCAATGGAGTTTAGTTTCAGTGATCGATTCCACTCTGTTTTTAAACTCTCAGCATCCTCCTTCCACAAATCTCTTCTAGAAAAATCCACTTCAAAGTTTCCATTTACATGGACAGGAAGACCAGTTCGGACTGGCAGTGGTAGAGAGCAAAACGCTCGTCCATGAAATTCAGTCTCATTTGGTTTTGTGCAAGCTGCCAGAGCCACTTGAGGGACTTTGAGATTTGAAGGGCCTTCTCCCTCTCCTCCTCTCTCATGGATTTGTGTGAAGGAGCCATACCGTTCTGCAACAACCCATTGGCTCTGTTTTTTGCCAGATGAGATCTGCACATTGTATATTATTTGATATGGATTAGCATTTCCAGATTTGAGACATTCCTGAACATGGTTATGAAAAATTTCCCTTTCATGTATGGAATTATGAGATGTGGTTTTCTCAACTAGAAAATGATTCTTTTCAGTGCCATCCTTGTTGATTTCATGGAATTGTATTTTTGTGATGTTCTTCAAGAAGAGAATCAGTCCCTCGGGATCTTCAGTCAAAGACTGGGAAAGTTCTTTCATCTCATTATTGCTAATGACAACTCGAGATATCTCAGATTCTTTTGCCATTTTTGCTGTCCTGAGGGGAAGCCTGAACATTGTTCCAGACTTAAGAGCAAATTTGTCAGGAAGAAAAGTTAAGTAAACATCCTTGAAAGTCTCTTTGAATGTTGCTTCCATTGAATACATGCAGCCTGGTGATTCTTTTGTACTACTTTCCACATATTTTAGATTAGGATCGAATATGCAGAGATGTTCATCACCAGTTAATACAGAAGGACAATCAGTCAGCTGGTAAACCGAATTAAAACCAAGTCCATATTTCCCAGTTCTTCCCAAGGTGCCATGTTTTCCTCCTTCCCCTAGATGCTGAATGCCTTGCAGGTCTTCATCAGAGAATTTTCTGTTGTTGTACACACACAGTGCTGGGCCTTGAAGTGACTGCCATTTTTCTCCAAATACTTTTGTGGTGCTGTGTACTCTTTTATCCCATACAAAGTGGATTTCTGTTGCCCCTGCATCATCAGCATTCTGAAGGAGTTCTTTAAGAATATCTTTCTTAGATGGATATGCATCAATTATGTTTTTTATTCGAACTGTGAGTTTCTCCCTTTGTCCAAACTCTTTAGTAAAAAGGGAAAACCCTGCAACTCGATGGTTGTTCATTGTGTGGTGTCTTGTTGTGATTACACCAAAATAACAAGCAACACTCCGAGATATCAGTTTGTGGCAGAATTTTAGCCCAGCTTCCACTGGCATCCAAGGACTGTCATTGAAGTTGAGTTTACTTGCACATGTCAACACACCTCGTTCATCAGGTAGGAGACAGTCTTGAACCTTTCCTTCTTTAGACTCATACAATCCTTTTGTAACTATGGAGAAACAGATATGAAGGTCTGATTTTGAAAGTGGGCCAGGTGTAGTACTCATTTTCTCAAGTACAGCAGTAAACTGGTCTGCAGAAAACTTTTCTTTGATGCCAACACATTTCCAGAGCTTTTCATATTTGGAGAACAAGGGAGGGAGTACATACAGGTATGGTTTTCCCTCAAATTCACCATTCTTGGCCACTGACTGCACATTTACAAAGTGGTCTTCGATAAAAACAAACTGAATTGATTGTGCATGTTTAATTATATCTGTTGGATCTCCATCTTCAGCCAAATGCTTATTGAGATAATCATAGGAACTCTGGGCCACTTGGAGGAGCTCAGACTTTTCAACAGCATGACAACAATCATGGACCTCCCTCAGTTGTTTGAGCACTGTCTTAACTGGAGGACTCTCATTCACCCCCAGGTTTGTGAGGAGAGGGTCATCTGGCTTTATATGCAGATATGAATGGTCAACAGAGAATTCAGTCCTGTTCACCAAGTTGTAGCACCTGTAACTGTACACTTCAGATGGCTTTTTAAGGACAACCATGGCATTATTGTCCTGATCAATAATCCGAGCTGGAAGAAATGATACATGTGCCAGTACTTCCCAGTATGGAGAATTGACATCATGAAGACATCCCTTCATACAGTCAAAGAGACAATGAATGTACCCCTGTGCTTTTATTCTATCCTGGTCCCAAACTTTGGAAACTGTCTTTGCTCTCTCTACAACTTCCTCTACTGTGAGCGTGTCACTCAGCATTCCCAAACCCAACAGTCGCTGGATTCGTGTTGGTGTGCAGTAGTCTTGTTGGCTATCATCAAGAAAGCGCCCTTCTTCTGGTTCATACAGGCACGCTACCTTTCCACGAGGGTTTACAAGTTTACTGATGAACTGAAGTTTCCCATCTTTCTGTGCGGGAATGCATGGATTACTTTTCAGTAAATCATCAACTGCCTGGTTATGCATATCGATAGCATTCAAAATGAGAGAATTTCTACAGTGTGCATCCAAGTTATTCAAGTTTTTGAAAACTATTTGATAAAATTCAACCCAGTGAAATGTCCTCTCCTTTATTACCTCAGAGAAACCACAGCGAATGAAACCATTTCTTACCCATGGCAAAGGAACTGCACAGTAGCTGGATTCTGTGTCATTCAGAAACACCTTCAGAGCAACTTCTCCAACTGCTTCATCTTCTACAATATTTGGATCCAGAAATCTTGCATTGTCAATTGAGCACCACGTTTGTCCGTTACTAAAAAGTTTGAGAGATTTGTCATTTGTGTTCTGTGCAACTGCTGAATAAATGGCATGAACCAAAGGTTGAAATGCTTTACCTACGCTTTCACCATTAGGCCAGAATGTGTAGTACGTGTAATTTCGAAGACTCCCATTTTGGGCCATGTTCTTCAGCTCGAGCAGTGTGGTGATGTAGGCAGTAGCTGCAGCATCTTGGAGTAATGCTTTGTTCCACTCCATTTTTGTACCACTTTCCCAGAGAGCTTTCCTGTTGGACGAGACTGCAAAAGACCCATTGATATGAACTGGGAGGCCTGTCTCAATGGGAAGAGGAAGGAAACAGAAAGCCTGCCCAACCACACAGCGTTCATCAGGGGACCAAACATTTTCTGCTTCTCTTTGTAGAGGTACAGCAACTCCTCCAACTGGCAAGGAAAACTTGCACTCTTGTACTTCTCGCTGAAACATTCTCATTGAATCTTTAGTTCCAAGACATGAGTAGAGAAGCCAATACTGTGTGCTGGATGTGCCGACATGTTCATGAATTATTTTAGCAATGCATGCTGTGAAGCAATCAACAATCCTTTGGTATCTTGAGTCAAGGTTTTCCAAAGTTTTCCTGATTTCTTGGAGGTGCATTTCATTTGTAATTTTAATAAAATGTACTACCTCATTGGTGACTTTGTATAATTCCTGAATTTGTTCTTGTAGTGGTGGAGTGAAAGCATCATCAGAAATTATCTGAACAGGCACAGATTTTATGTTCTTAAGAAATAGCAGAAGATTTTGAGAATCACCAGTCAACTGTTTCTGAAAGGCATTTATGCGCTCCTTGTCGTACACCTTCAAACTAATTTCTGATTTAAGCGCTTCTTCTGGAGTGCGAAATGGTAATTTAATCAAAGTGCCACTGTAAAACATATGATTAGCCCTTGACAGATCACAATCAAAAATCCCTTGGTAGGATTGGAACTGTCCAGGAAATCTCCTGAACAGCCGCTCCTGGAATAAGTCAAGTTTGATTCCAGGATTTGCTTTGCTGTGTATGTGCTTCTCCAGGTGGGTGACATTTGGGTCAAGAATGAGAAGGCTTTTTCCACTTAAAATAGATGGAATATCTGTCACGTGGTAAACAGCATTGAAACCAAGTCCAAAATGACCGATTTTCTCAATCTTGTTTTCTTTTGAGGAAGATCCAACTCTGATGATGTTTTTCCAGTCTTCATCAGAGAAAAGTTTATCATTAAAGGCCCAAAGACAGGGTCCATTGCACAAGGCCATTCCTTCATCGATGAGGCCGTCAGGAAGTTGTGTTCTGTAGTCAAGGAGAAAAGCACAGGTACTTGCCTCAGCATCTTCTGCATTTTGTAGGAGTTCTTTGAAAATGTCACTTTCCTCATCATACTCTTTCAGAATGTTTTTAATTCTCTGGGTGATTGGCTCAGCTTGTCCACACTGCTCAATTCCTGAATACTCTTCATCAACTCTTATGAACTGTGGTTTCAAAATGCGGGTACTTAGCAAAGGAATCTTCAGCCATTTTGCAGTCACACTTAGTACTTCTTCATGAATAACATGGAATTCCTCTTGGTCTTGTCTCAGGTCATCTAACCCTTCATCACTTATGTCACAGAACACTGTGTTCTTCAATGGCTGTAGACTGAAGTTCAGGTTTGGTGCCCTGACAGGGACCGGGGTATCGACACTAATAAGCTTTTCATTTTTCCGCATCCAATCAAGAATGGCAATGGACACCTTCAGTTCAGAGGGCTCTCCATAAGGTGGGTCTCTGTCATCAATGCTTTGTTTTATGTCATGGAATATCTCTTCGATCTCCTCATGTGAGAGTGTCTCCTTTACACCAAACTCTTTCAGCAGTTTGTCATATTGTAAAAATTCTTGGGGCACTTTTCTGATGTAAAGGGACAGATCCAGATCAACTGGGTAGGACAGCACTATGTCCCGAGGTGAGACAAACTCATTCTGGCACCAGAGCCAGGCGGTGCATTTCTTATTAATCTCTCCTCTGAAATATTCAATGTTTTCTTGCATAAATTCGTAAGTGCTGTGTAATTTGTTTTTAAATTCATAATCTGAATCTGGGTTGGCCTTGACCGTGGCAATTGATCCCAAGACACACAGGTTCTCCAAGACCTTTTCAGCTGGAGGGGGGGTAAGAAGGCCAAGTTTTTCACAAATGGTCTCACTTAACTCTGTGGTAAGTGGCATGACATGTCCCACAATTGGGGAATACCTTGAAGACCTTATTTCTGCTGGTTTGTAGAGACCCTTCTTCTGATTGCCCATGATATTCAGTGTATTTGGATTGTCACACGGCACCCATTGCATTTGAATAAGGTCTCCTCTCTCCTTATCTGAGAACTTTGAGAGTAAATTGTTTCTGTTCAACACTTTTACAAGAACATCTGCCTTTTTAAATGCCTTATTTCGTGAATGAACATGGAGTTTTTGGATTTGTAATACAACATGAAGTACATTTTCTGAGGAAATTTGTTCTTCTTTTATCTGTAGGCCAAGGTGTTTCAAGCTCTGAAGCATCAAAGGGGTTCTATAAACTGGTGGTGGAAAAAAATCTTCCCCAAAAAGATCTTGAAATACTTTGTTTGTGGGATCAAATACACTTGATGCTTGTTTATGCTCTCCTTGTCCTGTCTTAATGAAACAGAGATTCTTGCTTTTCCTGAGCAATTCCTCACTTTGTGAGAAGAGGATGCTTCCATGAGTTAATATCCAGGTCATTATCACCTGCTCATCTTCACTGCTGAAGAACCTTCTCTCAATGCAGTCCACCATCTGAAGTGCCAACTGAGCTGCATCTAGAAGATCAACGTTCAGGAGCATCAGAAATCTTCGGTCGGCTTCGTTTGAACACCGCACAATGATCTCAGGTATAGGCAAATCTTTTGGAATGGATGGCTTGGACCTCAAAATAACTGCCTGTTTTGACTGAACAGCAACATATTTTCCAGACATCAGTTGGAAGATAGGCAGAGCTGACAGCAAAGCTTGCTCAGCAGCAGAGAGACTTTCTAAAGAAGAGAGATATGTTTTTATCTCTTCTTTTTCATGAAGGGAAGCAGCAGTGATGCCACTGATGACCTTGTCTCTGTCACAGTTCAAAAAGACTTGTAGAACATTCTTCGGAGAAGTTTTCAGGACATAGTTTTCAATATCGTGATGCTTGAGACAATCATCCTTTTTAATGACTGTGCCTCCCACTGTCTGCACCACCTTCTGAATCTGGTCTGGTAAGGTAGACTCTCTGCTAGTCTGGAATATCAAAGTGGAATTCTTCTCCAATCTTGCTAATAGTGTACAACTACCTGTTTTTTGAAGTGGTTCCAAAGGGATTAATGGCATGCCAATGAAATCCTTTAACTCCTCCCAGTGAGAATTCAGAAATTTCCAGAATTCTTTCAGCCATGTTTTAGGTGGATGATCATGTTTCTCAGAATTCCATTTCACATGAGCTTGTGCCTCTTTCCAATCTTTGGGCAAGTGTTTCTTAGCAAGTGTGGCGACATTCTTTGCATCCAAATTAATTAGTTTATACAAATCTGGGTCTGGAACACAGGAAAAGAATCAAATTGCTAGTGTTTTCATTTAATTACATTTAATCAAAATCTTCAGCTTTTGATTCATTCAATCATTTTAAATCATTTAAAAGATTTAAAAATACCAACAAACTAAAAAACTCATATAACAAGAAAACAATATAATAAATTTGAAATAATTAAAAACATAACACTTTACATACTTATCACAGCCATTTGTCTCAAGTGATGGATTGTGTTGCTGTTCAGATCATCAGGCAAAAATCTCTCTTTACAGAATGGCAACAGCACTCTAGACAAAGAATCATTACCATTATTACACTAAGAAAGAATCATTTACATATTATTGCACTATGAAATAAATAGTTTACATATTTACATAATTATTCTAGTACTGTTGTTGCACATCACATGTTTAAATGAATTGTGTGTGTGAACAGTATATATCTAGACTTGCATTTCCTGAAGGAAATACTATAGGGCTTGAAAAGGTGTGCCCCCTCTGCCCCATTTGACCCTCTGCTCCATCTGCCCCCTCTACTCCATCTGCCCCATCAGTCCCTCTGCTCCATCTGCCCCTCTACCTCATCTGCCCCTCTGCTCTATCTGCCCCATTTGCCCCTCTCCCTCATCTGCCCCTCTGCTCTATCTGCCCCATTTGCCCGTCTCCCTCATCTGCCTCTCTGCTTTATCTGCCCTTTTGCCCCATCTGCCCCTCTGCTCCATCTACCCCTTTACCCCATCTGCCCCATTTGCTCTATCTGCTCTATCTGCCCCATTTGCCCCTCACCCTCATCTGCCCCTCTGCTCCATCTGCCCCTCTGCTCCATCTGCCCCTCTGCTCCATCTGCCCTTCTGCTCTAGCTGCCCCTCTGCTCCATCTACCCATCTGCTCCATCTGGCCCATCTGCCCCTCTGCTCCATCGGTCCCATCTGCATGTATGTATGTGTGTGTGTCTGTGTGGTGTATATGTGTGTGACTGTGGGTATGAGAGATGCATGTGTGTGCGCGTGCGTGTGTGGGGGAGGGGGAGAGACATTCAAAAATAACTGAGACTCTGTCTCTGCCACTCTGAGTGGAGAAGCCTTGTTTTATGTGATTTGCACCCTCCGAACAAACGGTCGTAGTTCGGGACCCATTTAACCTATCGCTTCAACGAAGAGATTGTGTGAGAGAGGACCCCTTGCTGATGATTTTCATATATTTTGGTGTGGTTTAACCCAAAAATGACTGATTTATGACAAGTTAAAAACACACAAAAATCTCAACAAAGCTGATTCTGATTCTGATATATTTATATGGGGGCTAATGGGGCAGTTTTCTGTGTCTAGTGCATGGGTTAAAGCAAGAAATTTTCATTTGACTGAAAATTTTTTCTTGGCAAAAGACAATGCCAGCAATTACTGAAAATGTGGTGTAGTTGGGACACGGCCTCTTTTGCCTAATTCTACACAATAAACACATTTATAAAGTATATTTATCTAAACAGCCTGTGTAAGGAGAGAAGAGAGAATGAACACCTGAGCAATAAATGTACATAAATGTGTATTTAATGGGAGTTATCTGGGGGTCCTCTTCTAGAAAATTATTTAAAGATCAAGTCAAATTTAGTGAATCCTGGTGAGAGGTATGAAGCTCTCTTGTTTTTATCAGATTCACCATCGCAAAAACATAAGCCGTAAGATTACCTGCTTTAAGTAGGTATGTTACAAAAAAATTAACACCACTGGATAGGGCTTTTAAATACAAACAGAACAACACCATCCATGTTAAGCCTGGTTTAAGCCTTTATACTTGATGCAGCACGAGTGGCGTGAGCAGCGCGAGGGTCCGCACGCCGAAAATGACGTAATCGCGGTGGCTCCACCCGTGCGCGAGAGCCTCGCAGTCGTGCACCTCCCGAATTTTGTAACTTCGCGCGCACAGCGCTTCAGCGCAGTGAACCAAGTCATGTTTGCCGGGTTCATACACCTTTATAAGGTGGAATTAAAGCACTTGTATGTCACTTTCAAGGTCCATTTCAACGCGTTCTCAACGTTAAATTTAATTAAGTTAAATATTTATACATATACTTGAAATGATTCGAAATAATTCTCTTTTTATCACATTATTTAATGGTGGTTTATTTTCAAAACGCCCAATCTTAACGTCTTCACGTTCTCTCATGTTTCATCCTGGAATTACAAGAGGCTCGTATTTGTTAGCGTAATAACTGTTCAGTCAGACAGATATTTGTTGTGAAACGAAGTAGTTACATTTTCAAGCATTTTAAAGTACTTTAGCCTAAATTCCAGCACTAATGCAACATTACAATTGGTCAGGTAAATGTTCATTCCCCTGTTTTTGAGGGGACTACACTGCAAAAAGAATGTGACGCAGCAAGTAGCCTCCGCCGTTCGCGCAGGTGTACAGAGTCGCGCGCTACGGTCATGCCAGGCAGGAGGGGGGTAAAAACTTTTCTACGTAACATCCGCAAATCTGAAGGCGGAATGAACCGCAAGTCAATCAAATGACACCGCCGTCGTCTATCCAGCGCTGATGAGCGCCAGTGAGAATCATATTTCGGCCACAAAACAGATAGCACGTGCGTGTGTTGTTTATTATGATTTGACGGATTTTTTCCCCGAAAAAATCAAATGACGGAAATCCGTCGTAGTGACGGAGAACTTTAACCCATGGTCTAGTGCCAAACAAATGCTCATAACTCTAAAACTAATTCATCAAATGATTAGATATCTCGGCATGCCAGAAAGGACAAGTTTCTCTCCCATTTAAAATTTAAATGGAGCTTCTAGGTCAAGGTGTAAGGATTTTACACCAGTTTATCCAAGAACGTTTTGATAATTATAGGGCTTGAAAAGCCCTATAATTGTTATTCCTTTTTTTCCTTTTCTCCAAATTTCTGCAATTAATGCGGCCCGAACCGCTTAACGTACAGACTCCGTTCGAACTGCATTTCGAAGGTCTCGGCTCTGTGTGGTGTGCTATCCGTTTTTGGAGTCGATTAGAGTTATAGATTTTAATAGAATTGAGTTTAAAAATGAAAAAAATCCCTATTAAAATGAATGGTGGAATGTTCAGAAATTCAAATCTTAACAGCCAGTTAGTGTGTGCTGGCAAGAAAATTGATCAAAACTCTCGTGGATAAACTGCTGTAAAATCCTGACACCTTCACCTAAAAGTTCCATTTTAATTTTAAATGGGAGAGAAACTTGTCCTTTCTGGCACGCCGAGATATCTAATCATTTGATGAATTAATTTTAGAGTTGTGAGCATTTGTTTGGCACTAGACACAGAAAACTGCCCCATTGGCCCCCATATAAATGTATGAGAATCAGAATCAGCTTTGTTGAGATTTTTGTGTGTATTTAACTTGTCATAAATCAGTCATTTTTGGGTCAAACCACACCAAAATATATCAAAATCATCACCAAGGGGTCCTCTCTCACACAATCTCTTCGGTGAAGCGATAAGTTAAATGGGCCCCGAACTACGACCGTTTGTTCGGATGGTGCAAATCACATAAAACAAGGCTCCTCCACTCAGAGTGGCAGAGACAGAGTGTCAGTTATTTTTGAATGTCTCTCCCCCTCCCCCACACACGCATGCGCACACACCTGCATCTCTCTCATACCCACTACACACAGTCAAACAGAGCAGAGGTATAGATGGAGCAGAGGGGCGGCTAGAGCAGAGGGGCAGATAGAGTAGAGGTGGCAGATGGAGTAGAGGGGGCAGATGATGCAAAGGGGCAGATGAGGGTGAGGGGCAAATAGAGCAGAGGGGCAGATGGGGCAAAAGGGCAGATGGAGCAGAGGGGCAGATGGAACAGATGGGGCAGATATAGCAGAGGGGCAGATTGAGCAGACTACACACACACACACACACACACACACACACACACACACACACACACACACACACACACACAGAGAGAGACTTGCATCTCTTTTCAAGCACTATGTATTTCCTTCAGGAAATGCATGTCTAGTTTTTTATGCCAGCTCACACTTTAACTGGCAGTGATGATTTGAAATTCTGAACATTCCACCATTCATTTTAATAGGACCATTTTTCATTTTAAACTCAAATCTATATTAAAATCTATAACTCTAATCGACTCCAAAAACGGATAGCACACCACACAGAGCCGAGACCTTCGAAACGCAGTTCGAACGGAGTCTGTACGTTAAGCGGTTCGGGCCGCATTAATTGCAGAAATTTGGAGAAAAGGAATAACAATATAGGGCTTTTCGATATATATATATATATATATATATATATATATATATATATATATATATATATATATTAGGGCTGCAACTATCTAATATTTTTTTAATCGAGTATTCTGTCGATTTTTTCATTGATTAATCGAGTAATCGGATAAAATCACACTTTTGTGTTTTTAACACAATAATATTGATAGTGTGTAATGCAACATGAAAGTTCTCTTAAAATGAGCAAGCAATTGGCTGTTATTCCGCTTGGAGAAGCGCAGTTCATGTGCGGATGCTTTCAGTTTAGGTGCTGAAGCATTGAGGAAGTAGCTACTGTTATGGTAGGCCCAGTGCCTAATTTGTAAATCAAACGATGCCGGAACGCAAACAGCGGCATGAGACAAGGGATCACTGAGGCCAACAATGTCACCGGATCGCACACAAAACGCAACGCTTAGGCGCACAAATGTCAAAATAACAAGCCAATCCGTTTATATAAATTACTTTTAAATGATTTACGTGTGTTTTATAAGTGTTTTAAGTGCAGAAGTGCATTTTAAGCCTAAATTCCAGCACTTTTCAAACCTGAAACACAATGCAACATTAAAATTCATCAGGTAAATGTTCATTCCTTTTTTTGAGGGGTGTTTCTTTATACTACCACATATCGTTACGGACAACACTGCACAGAATTGTGACACGTCAAGTATGAACGCTTCCGCCGTTCGCAGAGTTGCACGGTACGGTTACTCGCAAAAGTATAACTAGCTTTTAGCTTTATGGAGACGCAGAAAGGCATCGCTAAAAGGGAGAGCTTTATGTGATTTAGGAAGCCTGAATGTGGATCTTGTGTTTAAAAAATGTCTTTTATAGAATTATTTGTTCAATAACTATTGGTTCCGCCAGGATCCGGCTCAAATTATGCCCTGGGTAGGCCAGATCCGTTTTACAGTAAATACACTGCACTACGTTGTCCACCTTGCGCAGCGAAAAATGGTCCCACACTTTTGACATTTTTGCCCTTTTACGGACACCGCTATCTTCGTTTTCCGCCATTTCCATCAAAACAAATCACGCTGCCTTAAACCTGTGCGTCAGTTATAACAGTAAGTGTAAAACAATGATACCGGAGCTGCGTAGTAGTACAAAGCGGGATTTTAAACATTTAAAATAGATGGTGACATAAATTAAACGAAGCCTCGAGGCAAAGAATATGCCTCGAGTATTTTTTGTAATCGAATTACTCGAGTTACTCAAATAATCGTTTCACCTCTAATATATATATATATATATATATATATATATATATATATGTGTATATATATATATATCCTATATTCAAACCTTACCGTGGAAACTCTTCACTGTCAATCAAAGCTGTGTCCTCCTCCTTATTGGTGAATGATCTGAAGCTTCCATCGCTACATGGCAGAAGCTGTAGACCATATAGCTCTTCATACTTCCCATCACTCAGAACAAACTCCAATAGAGACAGTTTGTCATCCTTACAAAGCCTTGCAATCTCAGTTTTGCAGAGCACCAATCTGACAAAACATGGGGTCACCCACTGCAGTGTGGCAGGTTCTGGGAGAGTTCTTTCTATTGCCTTCAAAACATGGTCAGGTACCGTGACGAGATTTTTTCCTTCTGCAGTCAATAATCGGACAACGGCAGCCATCATGCGTGTATCAGCAATGCTGTTTGGAAAAATGGCATCTGAGATATCCACCCATCTGGTCTCATTTTCAGCAAGACAAACAACTTCTTTACTTTGTAACAACAGTTTTAAAACATCGATTGCAACTTCGTGCCATCTAACCCTGTGATCTGTCTTGCTCAGGTCAGGCCAAAGGTTGTAAACTGTGCTGGCAGGCAGTATGGACTTTCTGGCCAATTGAACTGCATCTTGTATCATCATTAGATACACATGAAGAAGCACCTCCTTCACCAGCAGTTCATTCCACATGGCGGATTCATCATTCTTCTGGTCATCCTCCTGCCATTTAATGTACCTTCGGTTGTCTGTAAGGCCAAAGCATGCATTAATGTGAACAGGGAGCCCAGTTGTATTTGCCTCGTTGTTTGGAAGAGGCAGAAAGCAGCTCAGACCTCCAGTGGCACATCTTCTGTTTTCATCACATTGAAACGCTACATCAACCTGAGGACGAAAACTCATCTTAAGGGCAAGTGCATCAATCTCAGGTACACATCCTTCTTTTAGATGACAGGCTGTCACTAGCCACTTTGTTGTGGTGTTGTGGTTTGATGGTGAACTGCAGGACACTGTCTTAAAACTAGTTGTACCTCGTACATACTCTCTTTGGAAACCAAGCATCCCATCTTCTTGGAGAGGATGTAAAGATGACACAGAAACTTTCATCCTGACATTGACAGTGCCACTTGTGTCAATATGAATCATAGAAATGGATGACACACTTCTCAGAAACAGAAGGCTAATGTCCACATCTGCATTGAAGCTGTGGAAGAGTTGTGCAACCTTCTTGTCGTTGTAGAGGTTATCAGAAATCTCTGAAGGTTCATCACGCAAAGGGAATCGGAAAAGTGTTCCTTTGAAGTACTTGTCACTGATAACTTTGTCCCAAGAACAACTGAAGACTAAATTAACAATATCTTGAAAAGGCTTAAATTGGTCTGTATATTTTCTAAGGTGATTTCTGTCTTCCTCGTCATCCAGTGACCATCGATAGCCCTCCCGTCCATCATCAAACATCATCTTTTGAGGGTCAAAGACAGCAAGGTATTTGGAACTAAACACACATGGCAAATCTAAAAAATTAAAAAAATAAAAACATTATCAAAATTTAGTAATTTTTTTTACTTTTTTAAACATATAGAAATATAGATGTGAATGTAAATATGACATTAATCCTTTAAAAGACCAGTATGGTACCCTGGGTGGGTTATCAACATGCACAGACCTGTAACATGGTAAACAGAGTTGAAGCCAATCCCAAATCTCCCCACTTTAGTTGGATCATCCTGCTTGATGCTTCTTCCTGCTTTCTGTATCCCATCCCAGTCGTCTTCAGAGAAGGCGGCATTATTGAAGGCATAGAGAGCAGGTCCTACCAAAAGAATGAAGTGATATGAATACCATTGTATTGTCTGTACTGAATGTCCAATAATGTATCTATATGTACTTATTATTGTGAGTAAGTTTGGGTTCTGAAAAATTCTACGCAAATAGAATTACAAGAATTACAACAAATACAAGCCTGTTGTAACTCTAGGGCAAAACATGAGAGAACGTGAAGACGTTAAGATTGGGCGTTTTGAAAATAAACAAGCATTAAATAATGTCATAAAAAGCGAATTATTTCGAGTATATGTATAAATATTTAACTTCATTAAGTTTAACGTGCTGGGAAATATTGAAATGGACCTTGAAAGTGACGTACAAGTTCTTCAATTCCACCTTGTATAGGTGTATAAACCCTGCAAACATGACTTGTTCATTGCACTGAGGCGCGGCGCGCGAAGATACAAAAAGGTGCACGATCTTGCGAATCAACAGCGTGCGAGGACCTCGGGGCGAAGCCACTGCGATTACGTAATTTTCCCCGGGGGTGGTGTGGCGAACGTAAAATGGACACAAATTAAGTGTTAAATCGCGATCTATCGATCGCAGGTGGTCGGCGCAAGAGCAAACTAGTAACTCATTGAATCATATGGATCAGAGGTAAATAAACTAGATTTTTTTTTCGGCGTGAGATATCGGAAGTGTGGCGTGAGAGCGTGTGAAAACTGTCAAATGCGTGTGTCTCACGCTCAATGTGTGAGAGTTGGCAACCCTGCGTTAAATAAGTTTGAAAAGAAAACATTTATAAACATGCTGCAAAGATTTGACAAGCAAAAATGACAATACTATCGTTTATCGCAATAATTTCTGGGACAATATATCGTTCTGAAATGTTTGTTATCGTGACAGGCCTAGGCCCCAGTGTTCAGTGTGATGATGCTGGAGGTGCTGTTCCCGATCCAGACTGACTGGGGCCTCCCAGTCAGGAAGTCCAGGATCCAGTTACAGAGGGGTGTGTCTAAGCCAGTGGTTCCCAAAGTGGGGGGCACGCCCCCTAGGTGGGGCGCGGAGCTATTGCAGGGGGGGCGCGGAGCTTGAAAGTAAAACGTGCACATGTGTCAATATTAGGGATGCACCAATTCCAATATTAATATCTGAAAAAATTCTAGATCGGATATCGGGGACAATGTGACCGATCCATAAAAACAGATCTATTCAGTCTAATTCTATGCTTGTATTGCTTGCTTTTCGGAGTTAGTTCAACCTTAATACTCGCACTGGTGGTATTCCACTTAGTCCGTTTATTTGCTGGTTGACCAAAATAAACCTGGGCTCCAGCAATACTTCACTGTTCATACATGAACTGGTGAGTTGTCCAAAGCTCATTTAATGCGTTACTTACAGAAATAAATTAAAGAGCAGTGGTCTGACTCGGTCTATTCCATACGCGCGCTCAACTCGCTCCCTTAAAGAGACAGTACACATATTTCTGGCCGTTACAAGCTTTGTGCTCTGCGTGATGTCTGCGCTTGGAAACTAGCCGCATATGTATTGCTGTTTCTCTTATTTCATCTCCTTATTTATTTTAAATTACATTTAGAATTCTTGAACCATTTAAAAGGTTTCTTGCAGTTTATTTTTTTCATGTTTGACCAAAGTTGTGAACCTATTGTTTTTGTAAGTTTTCAACACATCCCTAGTCAATGGGGGGTGGGGTGTAGGGGGGGCGCAAAAATATTCTCATCTACTAAAGGGGGGCATGGCAGAAAAAGTTTGGGAACCACTGGTCTAAGCCCAGCAGGCATAGTTTCACGATGAGTTTCTGTAGGATGATGGTGTTGAATGCTGAACTTCTTCTCCAGGTGGGTGAGGGAGAGATGAAGGGTGGTGGTGATGGCATCGTCCGTGGAGCGGTTGGGACGATACGCGAATTGCAGGGGGTCTAGTGAAGGGGCCAGCTGGGTGTTGATGTTCCTCATGACTAACCTCTCGAAGCACTTCATGATGATGGGGGTGAGTGCAACAGGACGGTAGTCATTGAGGCAGGACACTGTGGACTTCTTTGGCACGGGGACGATGGTGGTGGTCTTGAGACACATTGGGACAGTGGAGCTGCTCAGGGAGATATTAAAGATGTCCGTGAGAACATCCATCAGTTGTTCTGCACATTCCCTGAGCACTCTGCCGGGGATGTGGTCTGGTCCTGCAGCTTTGCGTGGGTTGACTCACATCCACTGCAGACAGACACAACACCTGTTCGTCTGGCTTGGGCGAGGCCTTCCTTGCCAACGTGTCATTTTGTGCCTCGAACCGTGCATAGGAGTCATTCAGGGCACCAGGGAGGGAGGCATCACCGCCACAGGATGGTGGTGTTGTCCTGTAGTTGGTGATTGCCTGGATGCCCTGCCACATGCGCCATGTGTCACCAGTATCTTTGAAGTGGCTGTGGATTCTCTGGGAATGTGCGCGCTTTGCCTCTCTGATGGCTCGTGACAGTTTGGCCCTTGCTATCCTCAGGGCCACCTTGTCACCCACTCTGAAGGCTGAGTCGCGGGTCCTTAGCAGCGCACGTACCTCAGCAGTCATCCATGGCTTCAGGTTTGGGCGTGTGATGATGGTCCTGGAGACAGTAACATCATCAATGCACTTGCTGATGTAGCCAGTGACTGATGCTGTGTACTCCTCCAGGTTATCTGTGTCGCCGTCAGTTGCAGCCTCCCTAACATGTCCCATGCAGTGCGCTCAAAACAGTCCTGAAGGGCGGAGATGGCTCCTGCCGGCCAGGTTCTCACCTGCTTCTGAACCGGTCTGGAGCGCCTGATGAGCATACCTGTCAAGTGTCCCGTTTTGGCCGGGACAGTCCCGTATTTTACCGCTCTGTCCCGGCGTCATCCCATATTTTAATTTTCCCGTATTTTCAGTTTTCAATTTTTATTTTTTTTTAAACATTCATGTGCCGCTCCAAACAGAATTCTGTCACTAGCCTCGCAAGAACTGCCACCCAGACTACTGCAGGTGGCAGTTCTCGCGAGGCTAGTGACAGAATCTGTTTGGCGCGGCATATGAATGCTTTAAAAAAAATAGTAATTGAAAACTCGCAGGTTTAGTGTCGACAGTGGGAGCAAACCTGGAACAACAAATCAGAGATGGATTTAACAAGAGAAGGCAGTCCTGCCAAAAAAGCTAAGTGTACGTGTAAGTACCTTGACAAATGGGACAGGAAATTTACTTTCCTAAAGAGGAGCATGAAGGGGCATAGCTACTCATTCTGTAAGATATGTAGCTGTGATTTTAGTGTCTCTCATGGGGGAAGGAACGATGTCCATCAGCACGAACAATCTGCCAAGCACAAATGCGAGCTAAAGGCACAGAAATATGCCCAGGAGATGTCCCCATTTGTAGCTAGAAATACCACTAGAAAATATTGATTTTTTTATTCATTTGTAGTTCAAAACATATTTGGGGTGTTTTTTCTTCACTTTTTGCCACTCCAAAGATGTTTTTGTCTCTCCTACAGCCTCGATTGCAGCTATATGCAAATAACCGATTATGCAAATTAGGCGATGACATCATATACAGGAAATGTCCCGTATTTTTTAATACAAAACTTGACAGGTATGCTGATGAGCGGTCTGTAGGCTGGGGTAAGGCACACAGACATGTGGTCCGAGAACGCGAGGTGGGGGCGCTGCTCCACCCGGTACGCGCTAGGGATGTTTGTATAAGATCCAGTGCGTTCGCTCCTCTCGTTGCAAAGTCTATTTTATGAGAGAAATTTTCTTTTCTAAAAAATCTAGGTTAGACTGCTAGCACACATTTAGTTACTGTGGAGATTGAACTCCTTGTCCTAAGAAATGTATGGACACAATGGTAGTGGCATGATCAGAATCAAAGTAAGATTTCAATGACCAATGAGAGAAGCCCATTATCAACAGAAGGTACAGGTGTGGGGTACATTAGAAAAGAACGAAACCCGTTTCAGAGGTATTAAATAAACACTATTGGTCTGAAATACTGTAGCGGAGACAGCCAAAGCCATTTTACTATGACACCCAGAGTGGATTCCTTGTAACTTCGCGCGCACCTTGCTTCAGCGCAATGAACAAATTCATGTTTGCCGGGTTCATACACCTTTACAAGTCACTCAAGTAATTCAAGCACTTGTACGGTACTTTCAAGGTCAATTTCAATATTTCCCAGCACCTTAAACTTAAGTTAAATATTTATACATATACTCAAAATGATTCAAAATAATTCATGTGTTTCAGTAGTTAGATATGTTGAACTAGATATGTTGTCTTGTAGTTTTGTACTGTATTATGAATGCATGCATGCTAGGGGTGTCACGATTTCGATATTAAATCGAAATCGATCGAAATTATGTCACGATCTCGAGCCTCAAAGTCAAAAAGAGGATCGACAATCCCTCCCTTTAAGCTATGCAAGCACCCACACTACGCAAAGTAAAGCCTGGTTTAAACTAGACACATCGCAAGGGTCCATGTGCCGAAAATGACGTAATCGCAGTGGCTCCGCCCGTGCGCACTGGCGATTCACAAGGTCGTGCACCTCTCAAATTTTTTAACTTTGCGCACGCCATGCTTCAGCACAATGAACCAAGTCATGTTTTCTGGGCTCATACACCTTTAGAAGGTGGAATTAAAGCACCTAATTAAGTTAAATATTTATACATATATTTGTAATGATTCGAAATAATTCGCTTTTTCATCACATTATTTAATGGTTGTTTATTTTCAAAACGCCCAATCTTAATGTCTTCATGTTCTCTCAAGTTTCGTCCTGGAATTACAAGAGGCTCATATTTGTTAACGTAATACAAGAGAACTGTTCAGTCAGACAGCTATTTGTTGTGAAGCGAAGTAGTTACACTTTCAAGCATTTTCAAGTACTTTAACCTAAATCTCTTTTCAAACCTGGAATACAATGCAACATTAATTTTCGTCAGGTAATTGTTCCTTCCCCTGTTTTTGAGGGGTGTTTCTTTATACTACCACATATCGTTTTGGAGAACACTGCAAAGAATATAAATGCCTCCGCTGTTCGCGCAGGTTTGCGCAAGGTGTGCGGAGTCACGCGCTACAGTCACTCGCGAAAGTATAATCCATAATAAATAATCCAGCCTTGACGCAGCTCAGGGATTACATCACACGCAGCACCGTGCGGCCGTTACGGTTATTTAAACAAATTTAAACATGGGTCTGTGGCGGGAGCTGAGTGCAGAGTGTTGAGGAACGATTTCGATTGGAGGATCGTGCTCTCTGTCTGACATTTTTTATTATTAAATTTTTTTTGCTGATGCTGGTCCAGCATGGCACGCGCCAGTGATTATGCCTCGGCGTGCCAACTGTGGCACACATGCCATAGGTTGCCGACCCCTACCATAGACTAATCTAAAACTGGCATAGGCCTCCCTGCTGTAAATCGAGAATTGAATCGAATCGTGACCCTAAAATCGGAAATACAATCGAATCGAGGATTTAGAGAATCGTGACACCACTAATGCATGCATATATATATTCCTATGTGTTCTGCTGTTTAGATATGCATGCTCATTAATTCTCTGTGTTAGAGTCCTAGAGACCTGCGTAGTCCCATATTCATGTGCTGCCTTATTTTAGACCCATCAATACACTTGTATTTCGGTGTAGTATTAATTTAAATTTATATATAACCAAGTATTAACATGTAATGTGCTATATTAGGCATAGGCATCTATGTATTAGTATTTTCTAATAGCATCTATGTTTCATGTGTGCTTATGTGACCTCAGATTCATGCCTGCCTGTGCATTGTGTGTCATTTATTGTCCAAAGGTAGAAATTAAGAATGGCTCAATGTGTAGGCTGATAGAACCAAACTAATACTTATTTAGGCAGAGCATGCAAGCCAATTTATTTAGGAATTCCCTTTGTCTTGAAATGCCCTTTGTCTGCCTTTTGGCAGTTGTCACAACTCCCCCCCCCCCCCCCCCCCCCCCCCTCTCTCTCTCTCTCTCTCTCTCTACCCCCTCGGAGAACCTCCTGTCTGGGCAGAGGTAATGAATATGCAGTAATCAAGGCCCAATGGTCAATGACAATGACCAAGAAAGTGCCCTACGACAACGCCCTTAAAAGTTAGTTAAAAATCCTTGCTCAAAGAGAGACAATAAGACTCACCACAACTCGCCGAGACTCGAAAAAGAACTCGTTGGAAAACGCCAAAACACTGCAACCAACAGAGTCTGCTGGACTCAAGCCAAACACCGCATCTTACGCAGGCATGAAAATGGGTCAGGGGTTAAAAAGGTGAGAAGACCGGGGGGCGGGGCATGTGACGTCATGGGGATACGGCGACGGGGCGTTGACATGTGACGTCATGGGTATACTGTGACGGGGGGGGGTTGGGTTTGGCTGCTGGTGTACGGATACAGCGACAGGTGATGCCAAATATTACGGAGCTCGTAAGGTGACGTCATGTAAAAAATATAATAACGCGTGGCCACGACTTACTAACGCATGCGAACGACTTACTAACGCGTGCGAACAAGATAATTAAGTATTACTTTATATAAAGCCAGGTTTACCTTCCTTGGGCAGTCAGTTCGCGAAAATCCCTGAGATCTGCTTGCTTTGCTGTGAAAAAATAAACTTTGTTGCCGCGTGTGAAAGGCGACGTTAGTATCTCGTTCCCACGCGTTAATAAGTCATGGCCACGCGTTATTTATTTATTTTTTACATGATGTCACCTTACGGGCTCCGTAAAATATAGTAAAATCCATAAAAAAAATTTTTGACTGTCATGTCAATGGATTCAATGTAAACGCTATCCGTAAACGCAAGAAGCCGCTTTCGCCATTCCGGATGGCTCAGTCAAAACCATTACGTCTTAACCTTATGCTGCAGTCTTACTAGCCCTTGATGCTTGATGCTGGTTGGCAGCCATCTTTGAGCGAATGGTACTAGTACACTTCAACACTAGATATCTCAAGTTGTACATATAGGAAAATCATCATTCATGGCTCAAACTGAAGTAGACAGTTGGGGGAACATACTGATTCACTTCAATATCATATTCACATAATTTGGTTTATTTTAGAGCCTCTATTACAAATGCTAAAATGCCAGGAATGTCAAAAATTTTGACTTGAACTTGAACATGACTGGAATGTATATTCACATAGTTATTCAAATCTCTTATTGGAAATTGCAAAAAGTTTCGCTAGGGTCTTTTCTAACAACACAGAAAAAATGAAGCAAATCCATGCAAGCATTGCAAAGTTATTCCACTTTGTTCCAAGGAATGTCCAGTTCACCACACCCTGTCCAAATGTGCTAAGTATGTGCCACACCCGGTACACACCCTTAGTCAACCAAGCTAACATGCTAACAAATTCCATACACGAAACCGATGAGCCATTTCAAACAACAACGCTGCACATATTACAGAAAGACCAGAAAATTCCAATGAATAAATTCCATGTCCAAATATGAACGTTATGATATCATATTTATGTCCAATATAGTCCGACAGCATAAGCTAGGTTACCGTAGCCAACTCCGGTAGCATCCGACACGATACAGAGTGCTGCAGCACTCAAACGCTCTAAAACTGTTTATAATCTAACGCTTAGTTAATGTTTAGTATTAGAATATATATTTTGTACAATATCGCTTATGAAAAATTATCCATTGTCACTCACAGTACGTAGAATCGCGTCGTAGCCGGTGTACCATCTCACTTCCGGGTTGGCGAAAATTCCGAAAATTGCCCATATATTCCACACAAAGTAATCCGTTTATGTTCAAAAGTATCCACAATCCACATAAAAACGAACAAAATAATCCATGGCAGCTTCAGTTTCGCCGAACAGTGTGTTCTGGGGAGCTTAGCTTAGGTTAGCAAAGGGTTAGCTTATGTTGCTATGCTAGCGGCCGAAATTGGAAATGAAGCGCCAGTTTCCGAGGGCTCAATTTAAAAATATACTTGACCAATCATGTCATATGAGGGCTGGTTAGCTTCGGAAGGATGTACACTATTGGTTAGAACAGCTTTCAATCACTTCTGAGGCTCCAGCTTGTCTCTGTGGGCTTATTGGTTCACCCTCCCCCCCTCCCCTTCGCACCTCGCCGTGGGAGAGGTTGTAAAACCTGTCATTCAAAGTCACTACCCCACTTTAGACCAATAAAAACCACTCAAATCAAAGCAGAACCGCTGCAGCTTTGTAATGAGGGATCAAATCAGCGTTAAAAACGCTTCTGTGACGCTTAGGGGGCAGATTTGTCGGAGTGTCTCATTCAGGAAGCGGATTTTGGAAAATTTTGCAGTGAGGTGAGCAAGCTTTTTAAGGTACTTAACCACAACGGATCTACGCTGTTAAGGTCTTAAATTAAAGCCTTATTAGTAAACGATTTTTAGGTGACAAAACATTAAGACATTTCACAACATAAATATGTTTTGTAAACGGATATGTCGGGAGACCCCCTCGCGGGGTGCACTTTTGTGGTCAACTTCAAAGCCGGATATCTCGCGATCGGCTGCACGTAGACGGCTGAAACTCGGTAGGCATGTAGATGGGATAGGAAATTTTGATTTAAGCGCTTTTGTTCGGAGATTCATTAATGTTTAATATGTTTTATATCGCCGTAAAGGAGCTGGGCCCGCCGGCGGGCCCACTAGGGGGCGCTTCTGCACATCAGCGGCGAAAATTATTGTAAAAATACCAGGTTTACGTGTTTTTATTTTCTAACGAGCTAAAGCACAGGGTAGACTCAAACGACAAGAGTTTACAACTTCATCTTCAACCTTTTCAGCCCTGGTGCGAATGTGATCCTCACACGTCCCTGGATTCACCAGTTACAACTACAGACACACTAGAAAAAAAATCTTGTTTCTTATTTTATGTCACCGTTAACTACACGGGGTTGACGCGAACTTAAATAGGTAGATAGATGGGCCTATTATCACAAGAGCTTGGGTTAGATCTGACAGTGTTCAACGCTGTAGCGAACGGCAGTAACTTTGTTTTACCGCAAAATATGAAAACGATTGAAACCATTAATAACCCAATTAAATCCACCCAATTAAAAATGTACGATCTGGTAAATGTAGTGGTAAATGTACGATCTGGTAAATGTAGTGGTAAATGTACGATCTGGTAAATATATTGGTAAATGTACGCTCTTCTGCCTTGTCCGCGGTGTAGCACTAGGTCCTGCTTCTCGTCCCGCTTAGCAGTAAATGAATAACATGAATGAAGAACGTTCGTATGATTGAAACGCTATTTGGCCTCTATGAAGGTTCTGGGCGGAAACTGCTGGCCACTGTCATTGAAATAGCCAATTTCGGAAGTTCTCTGTTTGCTAATTAAGTCAATATGATAATTAAAATATAATCTCCCGACCCCCCCCCCCCCCCCCCCCCAACAAAAAACTCATCGGATCTACACGATTCACGCTGGTCACCCTTTTCAACTTCAAAACGGCGAATTTCGCCGAAAGGTGACAGATTTTCATGCCTGATCTTACGTCTTAGGATAGCCATATATTCCATTTAAATCCCATGACCATCGATAGTTGCTGTTGTTTAATTTTCTATTCTTTGTTATTTAATATTATATCTCTGGTTTAGATCAGTATATTTACATATAGGGTTAGTTTCATTCTTGAGCCAAATTATTCCATATGCTATTCCTTATAATGCATCAATTGTAATTCAATAAATTTGGACATTTATTAATTAATCTGGTCACAGTGGTAAATACATATTTTGGTCGATGATATTAGGTCACTGCACGAAATCAGAACTTAACCCTTTGGTAATGAGACTAATTAAACCATATTCCACCTCTCTCAGTTATCACAATATTGGTTCCTGAGCGATCAGGATGGTGCCACGTTCATAATCCATAAACAACCAGTGTATTCACTACAACTCAATTATCTTATAAACTACTGAACAACTTCAGCAGTTTTTCAAATGAGTGCATCATCTAACATGCATGTTAGAATACTAATCAAATATACCAATGGAACACACCTGTGTTTAACAATCTGCAAGTTAACAAACTCAAACACTAACCCACCTTGACCATTCATACTAGTCTATGCCATTATGCCAACATATTACAACTGCACGTGCATATTATACAGCATTGACAACATACATAATTTACATTGAAACGTACATTATGATGTCTGAACTGTGTTGTTCTGCTTGTGTGTTTGCACACTATAATGGTACATTTGAAAAGCGAATAGTTTTGGGCAAGTTCAGAAACGCCGCAAATCCAGCCACAACACAACAGAAGTGTTTCTGTATTAATTATTTTAAGCAGAAGCTCTGAAGATTTTTAGCCAGAAACAAGAGTGTTGTGTTATACAGTATCTCATTATGTTGAACCAGACTTTGGTAGTAATGCTCTTAAAATGTTAGTTAGCTAGCTAGCTATTTAGGCACCAAACCAAGTTGTGTAAAATTTTTATGAGGGTTTTTAAGCCTTAGTTTCTGTCTAAATACCCAGCTAGCTAGCTACATTTAAAGAGCATTTAGCTTACCTATAATATAAGCAGCGCCCTCCATGTGAAAAGTAAGTGATCTTTTCATGGATGAGTTAATGATGCAGTATGTCTCAAAATCATTCCTCAAAATAGACTAAACATAACCTGGCAAGAGACAAAGGGAGTAACACTCTGATTTTAACTAGAAATAAGAGTTGTGTTAGACAGTATCTCATTACGGTGAACGGCACTGTAAAGTAAATTAGTAAAGTAAATTAGTAAAGCTCTTTAAATTTAGCTAGCTAGGTATTTTAGCCTTCAATGTAGCTGGCTAGGTATTTAAGCCTTGGTTTTCATCTGAATACCTAGCTAGCTACATTTAAAGAGGTTTAATAAGTCAGTCCTGTTCAACGTAATGAGATACTGTATGTAAGGGTATTGATTCACTGTTTGTGATGCTCAATCAGAACAATCTGACATTTTGTTCTGTTAATTTCCTTATCTGTGTGTCCCTCAGTGATGTCAGTAACGCGTTACTTAGTAACGCGTTACTCTAATCTTACCACTTTTTTCGGTAACGAGTAATATAACGCGCTACTATTTCCAGTCCAGTAATCAGATTAAAGTTACTTATCCAAATAACTATGCGTTACTATTTTTATTTTCCCTAGTAAAAATATATATTTTTGCTTTCTTCTTGGCTCAGTTCTACTTTTGCGTCTGACCGTAGCGCTCGACTCCGCACGCTGCGCGCGACCCTGTGAGAGCGCGAGCGCGTTTTACAAGTCATTTTTTGCAGTGTCCTCCCGTAACGATATGTGGTAGTATAAAGAAACACCCCTCAAAAACAGGGGAAGGAACATTTACCTGAAGAATTTTAATTTTGCACTGTGTTCCACGTTTGAAAAGTGCTGGAATTTTGACTAACGTCGCCTACTTTAAAATGCTTGAAATTGTAATGGTATTTCGTTTCACAAGCTGTCTGACTGAACAGGGGTGGGTTTCCTGAAACGTTCGTAGCGCTAAGTACTTCTTAACCTCGTACGTTTCATACGAGGTTACGAAGTACTTGGCGCTACGAACGTTTCGGGAAACCCACCCCAGTTCGCTTGTATTACGTTTACAAATAAATTTACAAATAATACCGCGCAGCTACACAAACGTAATGTCAGGAGAGTCTTGCCCTTTAAGTGACACTGGGGGGGCGACTGAGCGCGCCAGGTTTGCGTTATCAATAAAGTTTCCCTCCTCGGGATTTTTGGATTAAGCAGTTTCTGCCTCGGTTACCGAACCTGCTTCAATACATTGTTACTGCTAAAAATGCACTTCCAATAAAGTGAGTATTGGAAATTTTTATTTTGCTGCTGAATGTAACTACTAAAGTAACTTGTAATCTAACGTAGTTACTTTTAAAATCAAGTAATATGTAACGTAACTAAGTTACTTTTAAAAGGAGTAATCAGTAATCAGTAATCGGATTAATTTCTCAAGGTAACTTAGCCATCACTGGTGTCCCTCTCTCTTCTTATTAAACATTTAAACTCTTTCCTCACACGGGTGTGTTGGTGAATCTGTTCTTCTGGCACCAGCTACTAAACACTATTTATAAGGCTGTTTATGAACTCTGGCGGCTATGATCTATGTCGATTACCAAAAGTGATCGAGTAATTTTCTGTGCCTTGAAGAATTGTTTATTTTAAAACGGTATTTCGCACTGACTAATTTTAATGTAGCGCAACACGCTTACGTCACCCACGCGTCGGAGGTTTTTAGTTGAGAAGCGGGAATATGGAAGCAGCAAGGGAAAAGAGCGACAACATACGTTGAAAAGGGCTATAGGAAAAGACAGAAAATGTCGAAAGTATGGGAGCATTTTAGGTTTGAAAGCAAGAACAATACAGTGACATGTATTCGGTGTAACATAGTCCTTGACTACCACAACAGCACATCTTCAATGCTGCACCATCTTGGCCAAAGACACGCGGAATGGAGCGGTGGAGCCAGGACAATGTAAATTTTATTTACAACAAATTAATGAGATTAACATTAACGTACAACATAACGACAGCTCTGTGTGGCTAGTTTAGTACAACGGAGACAAGTTCTTAATAACTTAATACAGGCATTATGTAACAGCGCTGTGGAGTTAAGACGATAAGACGATAAACAATAAATAAATTAAAGATAGCTGAGCTACTTTACCTTAGCAATTACTTTAGCAGGAAAGAATATGATACTGATATACTGTAGTTTTGATACAAGAAATTCTAAGTTGAAAGTAATTGAATTTAATTTATTTACTTGTGGTATTTATTTCTATTTGCATTTACAATTTGTAAATGTATGTTGTGAATTTAAAAATATAACTTATCTAAAAAAGGAAACCGATTGGTCAGTCATTATTAAGTGAAATGTAACGTTTAACTCCACCCCTTTGTGCATATCTTGCCTTGTTCCCTCCCTCTGTTCCCTTTCGTCGATTTTGTTTCGATTCGTCACGCCCCTTTTGTTTATCCCTGCCCAATGTTATCCTTATCAGCTGTTTGGAATTATTTGGTTTGATTAGTTTGTATATAGTCTGGTTGAGTTCATGTGTTCCCTGTGGGTCTATGTTTGTAGGTTGGTATACGTTGTCAATATTCTTTGTCGCGGTCTCCTGCCTCCGTGTCATTCTAGGGTTTCTGTGATCAGTCTTGTACTGAGGTGTCACGGTCTGTTGAGGTTCAGGGTAGTTCTGTCGTCTTTGATTCGTTTAGGTTGTTTGTGAGTTTCTTACGTTGTTACATGTAACCATCCTTTTGATCTGTTTGTAATGTGTCTTGGTCTTGCTTGTACTATTTGGTTGTTTCTGCTGTATGTATGTACTTAGTTAAGTATTGCAATGTTTTTCGTATGTCTTGGTTGTCAGTTCTGTTAGACTTTGTGATTTGGTTGTTTTTGTATGTGTGATTATGCCGCGTCGATCTCGTAACATCCGTGTTGGAAAGGTCGAGGTTATAGGATTTAGTTCCGCCTTCGATTTGAATAAATGTGGTTCTCTGCAGCAATTGTGTCCGCCATCTGATTCTATATCGTTACATGAAATGTCTTGTTTTCTCTTTTGTATTTTTAATTGCTCCTTAACCGAGCAATTCTGTTTTATCCGATTACTCGATTAATCGAATCGATTTTTCAGTAGAGTACTCAATTACTGAAATGCTTGATAGCTGCAGCCCTAATGTCAGGGTTTTTCAAACTCGGGGTAAGGGTCGCGAGCCAAAAAAAAATGGGTCACTCAAAAATAAATCTTAATATATTTAATAAATTATTATATTAATGGATTATACTTTCGCTAGTGACCGTAGCACGCCACTGTGCGAATGGTGGAGGCGTTTATACTTGGCGATCGATGGCGATTGTAACATCTGGCTCCGCCCTCCACACCAGTCCGGTGTTGTCCTCCTTAGCTCCACCTTGTTTCCCGGTTTTCGTAGTCCCCGTTTGCTTACCACGCCCCCTCCTTAGCGGTCCACCTGTCCCTTGTTTCACCCTCCCCTGTGTATGTGTATTTAGTTCCCTCTGCCCGGACTACCAGCGCTGGTCATCCCTGTGAGTGTTCTCTCCCTATGTCTTGGTCTACCATGTTGTTGCTTGTTCGCTAGTTTCTTGCATTTCGATTTCTGGTTACGGTTATTAGTTAATCTCTGTTTGTAATCTGCCGTGTGTTTAGTTTTCTGCTCCTTTCGTTTGTTGTTTCATATGTCAATACTTTTCCTGTTTAGGCTCGCTGTCGGTTGTTTTCTGTTTAGCCCTCGTTTCTAGTTTCTCCTTTGTTCTAGATTTCTGTTTGGAGTCGTAGTGTAGTGTTGTCCCATGTATGCTTGTTTGTATGCATTGTGTTTCGTAAACTTCATTGTTAGCCTGTTAACCTGTTGTCGTGTTTCGTGAACTTCATTGTTAGCATGTTAACCTATTGTTGTGTTTCGTAGACTTCATTGTTAGCCTGTTAACCTGTTATCGTGCTTCGTGAACTTCAGTGTTAGTCTGGTGACCTGTTTGTTAGTCTATGTCGTGCCTATGTTTTTGCCTTTGTGTCTCGTTAGTTGTAGTCATTGGCTGGTGTCCAGTTTGTGTATGTTTCTGCCTTTGAGTTTTGTTATAGTAGTTGATCACCTGTGTATTCGGTTGTGTGTACTTGTCTTCTGTGGCCGTGATCCCAGTCCCTTAAGTTCTCTAAAGCCTTGTCTAGTTGTGTTGTCTTATTAAATCTTTTCATTCTGCACTTGCGTCACTCTTGCCTATTCCAAACGTAACAGCGATATGATACCTAAATTTGCCACCCCCACCCCGTCAACAACTTACGTTCGACACCCACCCCCACCCCCCGTCAACAACTTACGATTGCTGCCCGCTGCCCCCCCGGTCAACAACTTACATTCGCCACCCTGCAAATATATATATTTTTTATGTTGGCTGGGTCGCGTGAAAAATCATTGGACAAAATGTGGGTCACCAGAAAAAAAGTTTGAAAAACACTGATCTATGTGACAATATCAAAACCTTTACACTGTATAACACAAGCCTTGTGAATAACTGGAGGTTTTTTGCAAGAAACAACAGTTGTCATACAGATGAATGGGACTGAATGAGTACATTATTTGTGAGTTTATCTGTGGATAAAATGAGAACACACTCCAGGACCAATACCTTGATACTTTCCAAGAGCCTCGGTCCACACACTGTCAGTGCCATATCTTCGCTCATCATGGATGAACACAACCTCAGAAGCTTCTCCATCATCTGCATTCTGTATTAGCTCCTGCATGGCAAATTTATTTAATAAAACATCTAAGATTAATATTTATAATAATGCCTTTCAGCACAAGACCACGTTATGTAACCTACAGAAATATAGCAGTAACCCATGATGTTGGCTACAAATTACATTGCAGAAGCTATTTAAATTTTACTTTTACTTTAAAAGCCCGATAAAACCCCTGCCTAACCTAATATCCTCAGCCATAACATGAATGATATTATCACGATTTCGATTTTCACCTTCAATATCTGTCCCCCATCCGGGTATCTTCTCAGAATCTCCTTCAAGTAGTCAATAAAAGGTGGAGAAGTGGCACCAAAGGCGTTTCTTAATGCAAAAGAATAATAAAATGTTGTTACATCTGCATGTACTTAAAAAGTTGTAATTAAGAATCTAAAGGCGAAGTATATATACTAGGGGTGGGACTTTAACACTTTAATTTCGATTAATTAATTACAGGGAAAATAACGAACTAAAAATATTTACACATTTTTAATGCATGAGACACTTTTGCACCGTGGAATGTTTCTCAGTGCACAAGTTCCAGGCATACAGATTATATGGATGCACAATAAGATGAGCATGATGGAGATGACTGAAGAGGCTATGCTGGTGGATGGAAAATTTTAATATAAGAAACTTCCAGATGGAAGTACAAACAAAAATATTGTTATTTACACTTTATGCAGGAAGGAGTTTGCTTATCACAGGAGCACTTCCACCCTTCGTTACCACCTCAACGTAAAACATGTTGGGGCTAACGTGCAGGTCAGTAACGATAACTTAGCTGCTAAATGTATTCCTAGTATGAGCAAACAGTGTCGCCAGTCAACACTCGACCACATGTCGGGGTTCAAATTAAGAAACAAAATGTCAAAGTCCACGTTAGACAAATTGACCAATTCACTGGCGAGATGGATTGGTGTGGACTGTAGACCGCTCTCTGTGGTCGAAGATAAAGGCTTACAAGAAGTGCTGCAAATTGCTTCAGCTGATGCAAGTTATGAACTGCGGTCCAGCAGCTGTATGAGGAGGAAAGGGAAGTAAAACAGGTTATTGTGAAGAGCGCCACAAATGTGGCTCTGACTTGGGATCACTGGACCTCTGTTAGCAACAAGAATTATCTTGGTGTGACAGCTCATGTTATAGATGATGAATGGAAGATCCAGTCATTTGCTTTGAGCATGCAGAAGACCACTTCTAGGCACTATGGAAATGCCTGTGCAGAGGACTTTATGTCTGTGGCAGAGGCCTGTGAAATTAAAGAAAAAGTCACCACATTAGGAAAAGACAGCGCCCGAAACATGATAGTTGCAGCTAGGTGACTCCCTTTCCAGTACATGCCGTGTGTTGCTCACGTCGCAGAGAACCCTCAATGTTTGCCTTCTTGACAGCGAATTTAGGGCTGTCGCGGTGAAAGAATTTCCCCTGCGGTTATTTATGGTGGCTCAACACCGCGATATGCGGTATGACGCGATATGCGTCATTTGTCGTCTAAAATCTTAATTTTCGAGCTATATAATTGTTTTATTGTTTTTATTGTAAAGGGGTTCTTATTGTTTTTAAATTGCAAAGAAGACACAGTTTTAAGAGCAGTTAAATATGTGTTTATTGTCAAATAGAGAACACAGAAGTCAAATGAGATGCAGTAAGAACCCATGCTCTTTCGCTTTCTTAAAAGTGTAGGGTAAATATTTTAAACGAGATTTTAAACACAAAAAGAGAATTTAATAAATAAATCAATAAAACGAAATCTTTCCTTAACCAGAAGAATAACGTCTCAGCTTAAACCTGAGTTGTCACGTCCCTGTTGCGCGCTAAGAAAACCAACATATTCACCTTATGTGGTTTCAGTGAGGAGCGGAAAGGGCTAACAATATTCCCGGCAGTACTAAAAACTCGCTCTGATGGTGTGCTTGTTGCACAAATGCACATGTACTTGCGGGCAAGTTTGCAGAGCAGAGGAAATCTAGCCTCATTGACGCGCCACCAGGCGAGTGGATCTGCGTGGATTTGACTTGAACCCGAAATGCTCTCAAACCGGCGAAGTCACGTTTTGTTTTTTGACCAGAGCATCTGCCGTAGTTTCCATCTTTGAAAAAAGGAGACGGATTGTTGATCAGCCGCACCGGATGATAACAGGGGGTTGATGGGAAAATGACTTTAACTCTTGCACAGGCACTTTCCCCTCGCATGGGAAAAAACACAAATATTGCGGTTGTTGCGGTTAATTCCCGTACGTTGCGATTTTCTCGTCAATAGCGCGGTATTGCTATACTGCGGTTATCGCGACAGCCCTAAGCGAATTCAGTGACGTCTTGGCTAGGTGTCGTAAGATAGTGGGCCACTTCAAACATAGCCCGGCTGCCAATACAGAGGATCTACACCAGCAGCAAACAGCACTTGAGCAAGACAAGGAGCCACTGATCCAAGATGTTTGCACAAGGTGGAACTTGACACTGTATATGATCAAGCATCTCCTAAAGAACCAAGAAGCTGTGAAGGCCACTCTAGCCAGACAAGAGCACAAGCTTAAGATGTTGACAGCAACAGAGTGGAATAAATTGCAGAACCTGGTGACCCACCTTGAACCATGCAGGTAAAGCATACATCTACACAAGTGTTTTACTGTTTCACTAGTTACTCTCCATTTGAATAGCTTCATGAATTGACTGAATTGTTGCAATATAAACTTTTCCCAAACTAAATGTTTTTTAATTGACTGGGAATTAGTACAACAATTAAATTCATTCTTCTCTAAATTTCTTCTAACTTTTCAACTGCAGATATGTAACCAAGCTCCTTGGGGCTGAGACTTATGTCTCATGCTCTGTGGTGTTACCTGCTCTCCTTCATCTGAGACCATGTGATTAGATTTAAAACTGCATTCACAAAGGAGCTATCCCATCGCAAAGCTATGCTTAACCATGAATGGCTCAAGATTGCATCTGTACTCGAGCCACGCTTTAAGAACTTACCTAAAGGAGAGCGAGAAGGGATGTGGAATAGCCTTGAGGCATTGCAAGAGCCCAATAGCATTACTCTACAGACCACAGATGAGCAGGCAAAGAAGAAGAGCTTCCAGCTGTTTGCCTCTGACTCTTCTTCAGATGAAGAAAAGGGGCCTAACATGATTTTGAGCCTCTACAGAGGAGAGCCCACTATCAGTGAGACAGCATGCCCACTGCAGTGGTCATGTCATGCAGGTGCCCATCCACAACTCTTTGCCCTGGCCCAAAGATATCTGTCCAGTCCTGCCATGTCTGTTCCTTGTGAGACTTTTCTCACTTGCTGGTAACATAGTTCAGAAGAAGAGGGCGTAATTGACCTCTGAAAATGTTGAAAGGCTAGTTTGTCTCAGTAACTGGCTGAGGAAGCAGTAGATGTTATCATAAGGCCAATGGGTTTGTGTTACTGACTGTTAACTAAATGTTGATCAGATTGACATGCTCTATGTAGTTATTGTTTAATTTTGTGAGTTTTGCTCAGGATATTGGAAGAATAAGAAGAACTGAAGTAAATCAGAAGATGTTTTATAATAACATATTAGATGGTAGATAATATTTTATCTATTTTATTTTATTTATAATGGGAGCAGTTGAAGTCAATCAGTACTTTGGCATTTTTTATCAGAATTTCCAGTGTTCTGAAAATTGTTTGCTCTGTTTTCTGCACTCATCTATTGGCCTGTGTAGTAGACTGGTAGAAAAATAAACCAGATGTTGACGTTTAAGCATATGTTCACTGATTCATTCATCATTCAATCTTAAATTAATATTTCTCATGTTAAATACTGAAATGCGATTAAAATGTTATTAATTTCGATAAATTAATATCAAAGCTTTAATCGAGTCCCACCCCTAATATATACCCTACATGACAAAATGTTTAACACACAACACTACAGAACACTCACTTCCCAGCCCTCCTTCGTTTTAATGGCCAACTCATTTTGCCATTATCAGGATCTCCTGTGGACACAGGAACGCATAAAAGTTTAAAATGTCGAGCTCAAAGTTTACACTGAACCGCGGACTACTTTCAAACAACTGACATTTTTCCTGAGCAGCATACTTTGGAAAAATGCGAAAATGCTAGTCTACATCATTTTACGTTACTGTAGATATATATATATATATATATATATATATATATATAAGCACTTTTGTAAGTCGCTCTGGATAAGAGCGTCTGCTAAATGCCGTAAATGTAAATATCGTTTTCATGTGTGCGTGTAGGACTAAAGTCAGACTTGCCTCTATGCCACTGTCCTGACTGATGCTCACGGAGTTGAAGCTGGGTGAACACTGAACGTCCTACACAGTCGGGGTGGGATATCTGCAGAGAAGTTTCGTTTTGGTCAGTAACACGTTTCCCTTGTCTGAAACGAAAGTTAACGGGACTGTGATGGTTTAGGCTTTGTTTCCGTGTTATCAAGCGCTGTGGTATAGACCAATGGAGTACCTGTTAGTTATTACCAACCAATTAATTGGTTGCTTGCTTTAAATACAATATTAGAAATTGTATATTGTCTGAATACTGAATCAAATGTTTTAACGATTGATGTGTATTAGCATGTCATATATTTTTATGTCTGTGTTGACCGTTCAGGTTTTACTACGCCTGTCCAAACTCCGGTGTCAGCTGGTCACGGTGTGATTTAAGATGCGTTTGGGCTTTTAGATTTAATGAGGAAAGTGGGAATCAGCTAAATGTCCAGGGCAAGGGGACGAGTCGAGCCTGGCAGTGGGACCCTCCCTCGCTTCATGGGAAATGAAACCAGTGTTCATTACTGGCAGACGCCGCACCAAGTCATGCGCTGCTTTCCAGGAAAGGCGTGTACGCATCCGTACGAGCATCATATTTCCTCATTGCAAAAAATGCGGTAAAATATGCCTACGCATTTCTGCCTTTCTACAGTTATCCAGTTTTAGTGGGAGAAAAATCTGGCTTCCAGTTGATTATTTGCTAGCGCATTAATGTTCTCGTTAGTGATGGCAAAACGAGGCTTCATGAACCTAGTGTTGTGTCGTTCGCGAACGATTCGAATCATTTGAGTGAACGAACTGAATTGAATCACTTTCTCAGCTGATTCGTTCCTTTTTCAGTTCAGTAGTTGAGCTCAGCAGCGACCGTGCAGGCCGGCAGGGGAACTGCAGTGTGGTCTGTGAATCACCGAATCACCCGCTGGAGGCGGAGACGGTCATTGCGAGGGAACTGCGCATGCTCAGTGATTCATTCAGTGATTCGTTCACTGTACTGAGGGCTCTCGTTCATTCTCTGATTCGTTCATGAACTGAGGGATCTCGTTCATTCTCTGATTCGTTCATGAACTGAGGGCTCTCGTTCACTCTCTGATTCGTTCATGAACTGAGGGCTCTCGTTCACTCTCTGATTCGTTCATGAACTGAGGGCTCTCGTTCACTCTCTGATTCGTTCACTGAACGTACTGTCACTCAGAGAACTGTTGCTAAGGGCGTGATTCACGTTTGCACTGCCACTCACTCACATTTTCTTTTTGATTGCACATTTAAGTTGATATTTTCTTCTGAATGTACAGTTTTTATCTTAATGTTGCTCTTAATTTAATATTTATTTTGCACTCAGTTGTAGGTTAGTTCATACTTATTTTTTGTATTATGTTACAGTGATCCTGCGACAGTTCGTGCTTCAGCTTTTGTGAATTCACTCTTTCACAGGTTTTTATAAGATATTAATGAGAAAAATAATTATTTACATAATATAAATAATATTTACATGACAAAGTCCCAAAATTTATAAAAATATATTATAAGTATTAATTCTAACAATTAAAAAAAGATTCAGTTGAGGCACTAAAGGCCCAAAGGGTTCAAAATAAATTGTATTGGCAAAATGATTTAGATCACAGAACTAACTCACATGCTGAGATCAGCTTTGTGTGTGTTAGGCCCCGTCCACACGACGCCGGAGATTTTTAAAAACGGAGGTTTTTGTCTCCGTTTCAGCCTCCCGTCCACACGAAAACAGCGTTTTCGGTCACAGAAAATGGAGGTTTTTTAAAATGCCTTCCAGGGTGGAGACTTTTGAAAACTCCGGTCTCAAAGTGGTCAAAGTGGTCAAAATTAGTCTCAAACTAAACGTGTTTCATTTGTAAAACGGCGAGGAAAGCTGCGTTTTGGAGGTTTTTACGCCGCAAAATACGCCGTTATATTTCGTTATATATGGAAGGCGTTTGAATATTTTCAGGTGCCAGCAAATATTACTAGGCTGGTTAAGGCATACTTTGAGGATATTCAGTTATGTTTTAATACAGGAGAATTTGTTACAGCATGGCAAAGGTTGGAAATGGGTATAATGGCTGGATGCACCATTTCGCCTTTGGCATTTACTATGGCCATGGAGGTGATAATTAGGGCCTCAAAGTGGGTGGTAGGCGGTGAAAGACTGCGAGATGGGTTATGGCTACCTCCAATTAGGGCATACATGGATGACATGACAACATTAACAATGACAGTACCTTGCACTCGGCGGTTATTGGAAAAAATACAGGGAAATCTTAGGTGGGCTAGGATGAAGGTAAAGCCTAATAAATCTAGAAGTATATCAATAGTTAAAGGCAAGTTGGTGCAGGAGAGCTTTTGTATGGAAGGTGAGTGTATACCATCGGTACAGGAGAAGCCAGTTAAAAGTTTGGGCAGATGGTATAATGCAGCATTAAATGATAAGGAGCAGGTGGCGATCTTAAAGACAAAAGTGGTGCAGGCAATTAATAGTATAGAGAAGTCGCTGTTACCAGGAAAATTAAAATTATGGTGTATCCAGTTTGGCTTGCTTCCTCGTATTAGATGGCCACTGACAATTTATGAGGTACCTATTACAGAGGTTGAGAGGTTGGAAAGGATTTTGAATAAAACGATAAGGAAATGGTTAGGTATGCCACGTTGTTTAAGTAGTGTAGCATTATATGGAAAAGGCATACCTAAACTACCTATGACTAGCCTAGTTGAGGAATTTAAATGTGCGAGGGTGAGTCGAGAGGTGATTCTATTAGGATCTAAGGATAATGTCGTAAGAACAGCAGCATCAGTGGCTAAGGTAGGGAGGAAGTGGAATCCACGGGTAGCGGCGCAAGCGGCCGAAAGCGCGTTAGTGTTGCGCGATATAGTAGGCTATGTCCAATGTGGAAAAGCGGGCTTTGGATCAGGTGACTCATGGAAAACATTTAATAAGGCCACATCACCAGAGAGAAGGCGAATGGTAGTGAGTTTTATAAGGGAACAGGAAGAAGATGCTCGACGTGCAGTAGCAGCGTCTCAGGCAAAACAAGGCCAATGGCTTCGTTGGCAGAGCGTAGAAAATAGGCGGCTCACCTGGCAGGAAATTTGGGCGATGGACGCGGGGCGCATCAAGTTTCTACTTGGATCAACATATGACGTCCTTCCAACTCCTCAAAACCTCACAGTGGGTAGGTGAAGATCCTAAATGTAAGTTGTGCTCGGGAGTTGGCTTGCTAAAGCACATTTTGTCCGCATGCCATGTTAGTTTGTCACAGGGGCGATATACATAGAGGCATAATCAAGTTCTAAGTGTGCTAGCGTGTTTATTTGATAAGAAGTGCTTAGAGGTTAATGCATTGACTAGTGTTGGTAATCGGTACGCAAGTAAGTTTGTGAGGGAGGGTCAATGTGCAGGAGAACGCGATTGTGCCGTTAATGTTGGCAGGTGGGGTGAAGCACGAGATTGGAAACTTCTAGTAGATATAGGGAGAAAACTACAGGTTCCGGAGTGCATAGCAGTAACTTCACTGAGGCCCGATATGGTGTTGTACTCGGAAAGTAAACGGATTGTTTACTTTATCGAATTAACGGTTCCGTTTGAAGATGCGGTTGATGAAGCATTTGAGAGGAAAAAGTTGAAATACGCTGACTTGGTGGCCAATGTGCGAGAACACGGATGGCAGGCGCACATAAGACCAGTAGAAGTAGGTGCTAGGGGTTTTGTGGCTAAATCTATGACATCGTTGTTAATGCAATTCTGCCTTAGAGGGAGAAAGTTAAGATCAGCTGTGAAGGAGCTGTCAGTGGTTGCTGAAAGATCTAGCCAATGGCTGTGGATTAAGAGGGCACAGACTACGTGGGGTCATGTCCCATAAAGGTGGCTTGTCTGGTCTTATGGGTGAGACGTTGGGAAGGGGAAATGAGTAGCATAAAAGGCTGTTGAACAGCAAGCTTTGAGGGGGGTGAGGCTGGGACGCCAGCCCTCACCGTTGAGCCTCCTTGAGGTGTTGTGGGCTCAAATCAATGAAACACCGACGAAGGGAGGTGCCCACCTGA
This sequence comes from Brachyhypopomus gauderio, assembly GCF_052324685.1. NCBI lineage: Eukaryota > Metazoa > Chordata > Actinopteri > Gymnotiformes > Hypopomidae > Brachyhypopomus > Brachyhypopomus gauderio. The sequence goes on from NC_135214.1 coordinate 11,808,266, forward strand.
TGACCCCAGTGAAGAGCTTGCAAGTGGTTGTGGGCGTCGCTGTTACTTTGCGTGAAGGTCTGTCCAGGGCGGTGTTGTGATCTGAATACTTGGCAGTTGAAGCAATGGACCATGAACATAGTACGCTGTGCTTCTGGATCCTTGCCGAGCCAGTATCAGTTCGTAGATGTTGCAGTGTTCTAATAGTGGTTGGTTGGTCAATAACGTGCACGGTTATGGTTGTTGGAGAGAAGATGGGCGGTAGGGCCTTGTGAGGAGTATGGTAGTGGTATAGGATATTTCACCATCTTATCCTGTGTTTAAGTATAAAGAACGCCGTAAAATACGTAAAAAAACAACAAAAACGCCGTATTTTGCGGCGTTTAAATGTTAGTTTAAAACGCCGTACAGAACGCCGCTCTAAGTGCTCTGAAACGCCATTTTTTTACGGCGCTTTTGTGTCCATCTAAACGCGTTAAAAACGCTGTTCTGTAGTATGATAATGAGCTCCTCCTGACATTTTTGACAACCAATAGAATTAAAATCTTTTCGACCAATCGCTCACGAACATGGTCAGACCAGGACCGTTCATTACAGATCTTATCGTTTGATAAACCAGTGGTTTCTGTTTATGTTTTTATTCAAATGTGACGAGTAACCGCACAAGCAGCAACATTTTAATAGCTAGCTAGTTAGTTACTACTGGAAGATGGCGAGGAGAAATTTCATCTTGAGTTGTCGACGGACAATTAACGACTGCACTCGACTGCTGTTAGCAGACAACCGTGGACCTGATCTACTTCCATCCACGGACGTAATTTTGGGGGGGGGGGGGACATGTCCCCCCCACTTTTTCAAAAGCCAGCTTTGGTCCCCCCCAGTTTTTACGGTTAAAACCAAATATTTAAATAGCGACGAATCCATGTCCCCCCCACTTTTGAAATCAAAATTACGTCCATGCTTCCATTCATATTAACGAGGTAAGACACATTTAACACTAGAGCTCCTGAGAATTCAGGATTCTGAGGACATCACCCCTCCTTCTTCTCCTTCTTGCCAGCAATTAGCAAAGCCAAACATCACCCTTTATTATGTTAATTCACAGAGCAAGACTGAGGCAGCAGCCTCACCCAGAAAGTCTCTGATCACAGAGATCACAGATCACAAACAAGCAGAAACACAAATGCTTCTATCAAATGCTTCTAACACAAATATAGATAGATAGATAGATAGATAGATAGATAGATAGATAGATAGATAGATAGATAGATAGATAGATAGATAGATAGATAGAAAGGTAGTATAAGAAATGTACAAAGAGCAAGATTCAAGCCTGCTGTTTAGATCACAAACAAGCAGAAACACAAATGCTTCTATCAAATGCTTCTAACACAAATATAGATAGATAGAGAGGTAGTATAAGAAATGTACAAAGAGCAAGATTCAAGCCTGCTGTTTAGATCACAAACAAGCAGAAACACAAATGCTTCTATCAAATGCTTCTAACACAAATATAGATAGATAGTATAAGAAATGTACAAAGAGCAAGATTCAAGCCTGCTGTTTAGATCACAAACAAGCAGAAACACAAATGCTTCTATCAAATGCTTCTAACACAAAGATAGATAGATAGATAGATAGATAGATAGATAGATAGATAGATAGATAGATAGATAGATAGTATAAGAAATGTACAAAGAGCAAGATTCAAGCCTGCTGTTTAGATCACAAACAAGCAGAAACACAAATGCTTCTATCAAATGCTTCTAACACAAAGATAGATAGATAGATAGATAGATAGATAGATAGATAGATAGATAGATAGATAGATAGTATGAGAAATGTACAAAGAGCAAGATTCAAGCATGCTGTTTAGATCACAAACAAGCAGAAACACAAATGCTTCTATCAAATGCTTCTAACACAAATATATATAGATAGATAGATAGATAGATAGAGAGCACATGAATTTGTTTTCCTGTCTTTTCCTCTCCTTTTCCAGCCTGCTGTTTAGATCACAACATTTATCAGTGATGCAGTGATGCAACGCGACCATGCTAATTTTCGCTAGCAATGATATGGGATTTCCTATATAACATTAGCATCAAGCTAATCGCGCCATATAATTTCTTAGCTTTTCAAACGCGAATTCAAACGCGGAAACAGAAAGTGTTTGATTACAACAAATATTATATAGTATAGTATATGAAATATACAAAGAGCAAGATTCAAACATTTTTATTTATTTTTATTGTTTGACGGGACTCATTAGAGAAACTGTCGTCTCTACGTGCGATTGAATTGTAACTTTTGAAACACGAGTCTACAAATTTTCTGCAGTATCGGTAACATACAGTCTGCTTGTAAACTTTTTCGTGAAGTATCACGTTTGGTGTTTTGGTCATATGAGCTTGGGGGTGAGCCAGCTTGTGCTTTGGCAGGCGTATGAGCTGGGGGTGAGCCGCTTCCACCGCATTACCAAGACAATGGGCGTTAATCCCTTCACAGCAGGGGAGTGGGCTACATGGACCCTACCAAGCCCTGTGAAATTTTTCGCTTCTCTAGGAGCTCTAGTGTTAAAAGGATAAACACTAGTTAGTCAAATTCAAACACTACAAATGGACTACAAATTAAAGTTCCAGTTTGCCTAATTTAATTAGCCAGTTAGCCCAATTTAATTTACTTAGGTAGCTAACCTAATCCAATTACGAATAGGTGACTCAACGCGAGAGGTATTTCAGTGATAAATTACTGAAAATAAGTTTTTTCATCTTTTAGCTTTGCAGGGCTCTCAAGTCTCACGCATTGAGCGTGTGACACACGCATTTGACCGTCTTCACACGCCACACTTCCGATTTCACACGGCGAGAAAAAAAAATCAAATTTACCTCCGATCCATATCTATGTCGCCCTCCACTGGCGATTGATCGTTGCGATATACAACCCTCCCCCCCCCCCCCCCCCCCCCCAACAACTTACGTTCGCCCCCCCCGCTCAAAAACTCAACAACTTACGGTCGCCCCCCCCGCTCAACAACTCACGTTCGCATGTAATGGGGGTTTATAAGGGGGAATGGTGGTGTAATTGTAGGGTTTTAAATGCTTTGTTAGCATATCTGAGGACTCTGCTTACCATTTCATAGTCTACCGGCGTAGTGGAAAACACGCATTTGACTGTCTTCACAGCTAATAATTTACACCCCCCCCTCCACTCAACAGATTACACTCGCCCATGTACGATGTGGCTAACACAGTAAGAAAAGTGTCTCTTGGTCTATGACGGGTTGGCCACCCCTGGTCTATATTAAAGGAGACTTGTACTTTTGTCTTGTACTATTGTTACAGCCAGTTCAGGATATCAGGCACCGCTGAACTGGAGTGGCACTAGAGGTCGACCTCAGTACTCTATCACTAGAGGCCAATTATCATTTTTGAGGTCATGTGGCTTTACAGCGCCTCAGATAGCAGACATTCTGCATGTGTCCTTGTGCACCGTTAGACGACGTTTGACGTATGTTCATTCTTGTGTTTTGTGGTGGATTGACTTGTTTTAGAAATATATAAATCCGCAATATATAAACAAATAAATATAAAAATATATATACATTTTTAGAAATTCATATAAAACTTGAAATTGAGAGATTTAAATATTGATTCAATACACAATAAAATAAAATCCATATTTATATCCAATCAAACCTAGATGCATACCTAGATGGGATTTTAGCTTATATAAACTCAATAAGATGAAAACATTTAAAACATTAGCGCATGAAACTTAATTCCCATGGTGTCTTGTGTGACCAGCCTTTATCTCTTATATTTTTTATCAAACTACTACAAAAAAGGGAGCATAGTCTTTTTTTTTTACGCTTTTTTGATTTTCACTTAAAAATAATTGATGTAATGGGGTCTAAATTTCATTTAGATTGTTAAATTGTTAGTTTGTTTTTCTGTTTTTCAGACTCTTCAATCTCTCTCGTTCTGCATTATATGCTGATATGTCAGACTCTGCTCTGGATGAAATGATCAGGGAACTGGTGGCTGGAAATAACCTGCTTGGACCTTAGGCTGTTCGTGCACAGTTACGTGCAATGAGAATTCGTGTTCAGAGACACAGTATGTGTCGGCTAAATCCTACAGCAGCTGCACTTAGAGCGATGTCTCAGACTCTACATCGCCGAGCATAGCGTGTGGCTGGACCCAACTCTTTGTGGCACCTTGATGGAAACCACAAATTAATAAGGTAAATACCCATGACTCATGGCATTTGGAGAAAATTGAAAAAGAAAATATTAATTCATAAACTCTAAAGCAGGGGTCGGCAACCTATGGCACCTTCATTGGACCATCAAAATTTAAATTTACAGGCACTACGGCCGCATGGCGCTGCGTGTGACGTAATCCCTGAGCCGCGTCAAGGCTGGATTATACTTTCACAAGTGACCGTAGCATGCGACTCCGCACACCTTGCGCGAACCTGCAGAAACACCCCTCAAAAACAGGGGAAGGAACATTTACCTGACGAAAATAAATGTTGCATTGTGTCCCAGGTTTGAAAAGTGCTGGAATTTAGGCTAAAGTGAGGGCAGCCCTGTTCTTAATCAGAATGTAGACAGAGTGACTGTCAGTATGCAACACCCCACCCCCCCGCTCCAATTTTATTTGTTGGTGGTGGCACACTCATTGACTAGAAATGTTTAAGTTGGCACTCCATGTCCCAAAGGTTGTCAACCCCTGCTCTAAAGTAAAATTAAATAATAGTAATAAAATTCAATAGATATCCATATAGATGACAAGTTGTCTGTCTGCTATATTAAGTGTATACTATCTTTATTACATGAACTCCTTTAGATGGAGGATAGTTATCCATGGAGGCATTGATGGTTATAGCCGTCTTGTTGTCTTCCTACATGCTTCCAATAACAACCGGAGCAACACTGTGATGGACAGCTTCATACGTGCTGTGGCCAAGTATGGTGTGCCTTCTAGAGTCAGGACAGATTGTGGTGGAGAAAACAATGCGGTATGCATGCTCATGAACATTTTCAGAGGCTCTGAGAGAGGTAGTGCTCTCAGAGGAAGAAGCACACACAATCATCGTATTGAGAGACTTTGGGGTGACCTGTGGAGAGGGTTAACAAATGTGTACTACGACCTCTTTGGTTTCTTGGAGAGTGAAGGAATTGTGGATTTAGACAATGAACTCCATCTATGGGCTCTGCATTATGTCTATTTGTCAAGGATCAATAGAGATTTTGATGCTTTTGCCCAGCAATGGAACAATTATGGTTTAAGGACTGAAAGACATCAGAGCCCAATCCAGTGTCACGCAGTTCCTTACTGTGCGTTCACACCGAAAGCGATAAAATCGCTCTCCGTCGCCGAGTGAGATGCATCCAATTGCACAGCCGGAGAGCCAACTGCAGTTCTAGACCTGCAGTTTTAGACCTGCAGTTCTAGACGTGCTGTAGTTTTAGCCATGCGCCACCTAGCGGCTCGGAATGTAGCTTACGACAGCCAACCGCAGTTCTAGACCAGCAGTTCCAATGCATGCCGTAGGCTCAGGGGCTTGTATATTGTAATAATCCATTGTTTATTTGTTAAATAAGCCCATTGATTCTGAATTGTTTTAGCCAAATCTATAACATTTGACAAGTTTTAAACGATAATGTACACCACATTTTGTATTTAAATAGAAGTAGTACGCCTCATTTTCCCTGTTCTTTTAGGGAGTTTTGATTAATTTTGTCATTTACACACACAGCTTGTCTCCTGAAGATATTTTATTTTTAATTAAACTACTGGATTACTGGCATAGGCTATTTTGTATTAAAAATCAGCAAAAATTGCATAATGTCAGGATGCTTTCAGTGAGTAAGCATACGTTTCCAGAATGTTAGGAGTGATTTATTTTACTCGTATACCTTCATTGGCATGCAACTAGCAAATATTATGTGATACTTGGGGTTTTTCGCTCACACGCCACACATCCGATTTCTCACGCCGAAAAAAAATCTAGTTTATTTACCTCTGATCCATATCTATGATTCAATGAGTTACCAGTTCGCTCTGGCGCAAACACTGGCGACCGATCGATCGCAATAAATACAAATTTTTGTCCATTTTACGTTTGCCACCACCCCCCCCCCCCATCCCGGCAAAAATTTACGTTCGCAGGACTAGCATTTCTCTCAAAGTCGAAGTAGCTACAAAGTAGTCATAAAGGTAGCCAGAACTAACGAACTAAGACACACTAACGCTAGCCAGATTCATCCTTCATGACATAAACATTACGATAACACAAAAATGACCTTCAGACCGATCATATTTACATTTACATTTATGGCATTTAGCAGACTAAATATATGTGTATCATATATTAATATGCTCAATTGTATCAATATTCAGAACATAGTCTGGGTTCTTATGGGTTAATAATGATGGGGAAATGCTACTTTAGCTTGCTTACTACTTTTAGTATTAATAGTAGCGTAGTAAGTGCTAATTTCCTTCCTTTAAGTTGTTTCAAATTTAATCAAAGTAGCTACTAAGTAGCCATAAAGGTAGCCAGAACTAACGAACCAAGACACACTAACGCTAGTCAGATTCATCCTTCATGACATAAACATTACGATAACCCAAAAATTACCTTCAGACATTATCATATATCTATCATATATTATTGTTGCTTATAAATATTCTTCCATCTGCTCCCGCGACATACTAAACACTATCTGGATATTACGTTACATACATCTAAAACTACGGCACGTCTAGAACTGCAGGTCTAGAACTGCAGGTCTAAAACTGCGGTTGGCTCTCCGGGTGTGCAATTGGATGATGTAGGGCCGAGTCGCCAGCATCGCGTCGCGTGGGGGCGTGTCCAACATCACGCCTGCATGCAGCACGTGACAGATATGCAAATCACGTTTTTAAAGCAGGACGCAGTATTTATTTTAATCTATTAACTACAGGACACACGATTATAAAACATAGTGTGTGTATAAAACACATATAGTATATAAACCTAAAATGTTTATGTATTTTTTTTTACTTTTTACCCCAGACCCGAAGATCAAACAGGAATTTTAAAAAATCATAACCAATAATAGGGTATACGCTAATTTATTGCAGATGTTTTTTAACAAATGAACAGTATTCCCTCCAAAAATAAACATCGTAAAGTGCGGGACATCCAGAGACAGCCACTATTAATCTCTCCTCCATTTTGCAATCGGAACAAATAATCAGTAGGAACCAAAGTCAGAGGTGCGGTTTCGGAGGAGGGTGCAAACATACTTTCTGATTGGTAGTCGCCGCCGCGCGTCACTGCTCATTTGCATAAAGTTGAGCTCAACTTGTTCGCGTCGCTCGAATCGCTCACTTCGCGTCGCACCGCGCCGCATCGCTGGGTGTCGCTCACTCTCATTGAAAATGAATGACTTCCGGTCGCTCTCGTCGCTTTCGGTGTGAACGCACAGTTACACTGTTAAAGTGCACTATTGCACTAAATATTTCCCAGCACTTTAAACTTAAAAGTTAAATATTTATACATATAGTCTAAATGATTCGATATAATTCGCTTTTTTATTCACATTATTTAATGGTGGTTTATTTTCAAAATGCCCAATCTTAATGTCTTCACGTTCTCTCATGTTTCGTCCTGGAATTACAAGAGGCTCGTATTTGTTAACGTAAAGAGAACTGATCAGTCAGACAGATATTTGTTGTAAAACGAAGTAGTTACAATTTCAAGCATTTTCAAGTAGGCTACTTAGCCTAAATTCCAGCACTTTTCAAATCTGAAACACAAAGCAACATTAAAATTCGTCAAGTAAATGTTCCTTCCCGTTTTTGAGGGATGTTTCTTTATACTACCACATATCGTTTGCGCGAGGTGTGGCGGAGTCGCGCGCTATTGTCACTTGTGAGACGGCTGCCCGCATTGTTTCACTTTCGGCATATTACTTGGGATGTCTACATCTCAAGTGATTGAATAAATTTGTTGTACCGGCATCGGACGTTTTCACGTGTTCTTTGCACACTTTACATATTGCTGTAGTTTGGTCTTGGTCAGTGGAAGAAAATCCGAATCAATTTCAGATTATAGAGGTGGATTTCCTCTTCTTTACCAGCTCCTCGGTTTGGCTTTCAGCCATCGTTGTCCACTTTTAGTTTTTACAAACACAACATGGAGGCATGGAAGACGCACAGTTCGCTGTGATTGGTCAGTCCTACACCTGACGCATCGGTGGGAATCAGCATAAAAAAGTAATTGCGCTGATTGGCAAAGGCGATCTATACGATTTCTCTAATTTGGTAGATCGCCTGCGATTCTCCACTCGTTATCGCCATTCACGATTTTATATCGTCATATCGTGCACCCCTAGTTACGTTATTGTATTTTGGTTTGCTTTTCAAAATGGTCAAAAGCAAAATGTCAAAAGCAATTGTGAAAAGCAAAACACATGGTTTGACATTGACCTGAAAAATTCTCTTCTCGGGCTTCCATAATCCTCTGCCATTTCCCCTACAAATTCAATATTTGGTACTTTATGCCAATCAAAATAACTGCGTGCCAAAGCAGCACACGCACTTCTCAGGACATATTTACGCCTGGCAATAACTGTGTCATTTATATTTGGATCAATGTGATCTTCTCTGAACTCTTTTTAAAATGTCTGCCAGGTATATGTCATCCTGAAAATAAAGGAAAAAACAAATGATGAGACATGATATAATTACATTTAGTAAGAATTGTGTTGGACTGAAGTACATACATTTCTATTATTTTTAACTGGAGATGCCAGGAGAACATCTTCAACTTCAGATTCAGATGAATCAATGTAGAAGTCCCCTCTAAGTTCCACAAAATATATGGTAAAAATAATAATTAATAATCATTTATTTTTAATGTTTAATTAACTGTTGGAATCAACAGTGTATATGTTCTAGTCATTAACCTTTCATATGCAAGAATAAAAATGACTAACCTTATCACCTCAGGACGGTGATTATCAGTGGTAGGTGCTTTGCATCCGATCACAGAATTCATCCTAGGAAATAGTACGGATAGGCCAGAATTCAAGATACCATTGAGTCAGACTACTACTAAAAGACTACTACTACAGCACCAAATAACATTATGTTGAAATGGTGTTAACCCACCCTAACTTTATTTAAATTGTTAAATAAATCCTACATCTCAAGTGATTGAATAAATTTGTTGTACCGGCATCGGACGTTTTCACGTGTTCTTTGCACACTTTACATATTGCTGTAGTTTGGTCTTGGTCAGTGGAAGAAAATCCGAATCAATTTCAGATTATAGAGGTGGATTTCCTCTTCTTTACCAGCTCCTCGGTTTGGCTTTCAGCCATCGTTGTCCACTTTTAGTTTTTACAAACACAACATGGAGGCATGGAAGACGCACAGTTCGCTGTGATTGGTCAGTCCTACACCTGACGCATCGGTGGGAATCAGCATAAAAAAGTAATTGCGCCGATTGGCAAAGGCGATCTATACGATTTCTCTAATTTGGTAGATCGCCTGCGATTCTCCACTCGTTATCGCCATTCACGATTTTATATCGTCATATCGTGCACCCCTAGTTACGTTATTGTATTTTGGTTTGCTTTTCCTTTGATGTGTCAAGGTGGGGAGGCCGGGTCGCCCCCATAGGGCACGTGTGCCTGTTCATGACCGCACGCCATACACGCCTCTGATCACTACACCACTCCTACCATCACTTTCTCCGGAGTACTAGCACCTGTTCCCTATTATGTTGTGCACCTTTTTATTCCCGCAGGTCGTTCGGTCCACTGCCTCGTTGGCTGTTGGAAGCCACCCCTCAACGCTGCTGTTCCTTCGAGTGCCTTGTCCGCATTGAGTATTCCTGCATTGTCTTTTGCAGTGCTTCTTTTGTTTACCTCTCGTTTTGCATTAGGGAGAACCCTCACCTCTGGCCGCCTCTGTCCCCGTCTCACAGACGTCACATTTATGTTATGTTATGTCACAGTTATGTTGAATTGGGGGTTGTAGACTTTTGTTTATGTTGGCATTAGCCCAGCCTGAAGTCATTGTGTTGTATTTTATTCTTATATTATAAAGTATTATTGTAATGCAATATTATAGATATCCATATACATATACAATTAAAATAAACACATAAATAAATAAATGAATGGCAAGTAGCCGATAAATGCAGTTCAGTGTCACCCCATATTTTTCTTTCTTTTCTTTATCTATTTTATCTATTTATGTTGCGGCCTGTCTAGCGAACCGGGGTCATCTGGGCCGTAACAACATATACACATTCATTACCATCTTACTAAAGAAACATTCTGTACAAGATTATACAAACATCAAACTCATTTTATACTTTCCCAAAACCCAAGGATCCTTTTATAGCTGTGCACATTAACTGTTTAAATTCTTCTTCTTCTGTGACTCCTCGTGGAAGGAAGAGGCAGCAGGCACATGTGGACGCATATGGAATCCTTCTGCTACCATCTTCCTGGCTATAAAATTCCACCTGGCAGTTTTGCTGGAACCCCAGTGGAGGGACTGACTCGGCTCCAGTGACGAATATGAGGAGGTCTTCATATAATATATCCATTTTTTCTTCTGTTGATGTTTATTTAAAGTGTTATACTTGCTGAATGAACAAGATATATAACCAGTATACTGTTGCTTTATGCTAACTGAAAAAAACTTGCCATGAATGGACATAAGCCAACATTCCCACAGGAAGATGGTTTCCTCTTCCTGCTCTCTGTAGTTGCTCCCCTGCGGACTCCAGATGATGCTAAACAGGTTCCGGATATCACAACGTATCAGTGATTTTCTTGTGTTGGTGAATAGTGGGAGGAACTGCTCCCAGAACCTCTCCACCAGTGTCCACATCAGTCCACAGGAATTTATTCCTGCAATAAACTGCTGGATCATACTCGCCACCCTGAAAATGTTAAGCACAATCATTATATACAGTCTTTGGCATCATTGGTCATCTGGTTCCGTTCGATATTGTATGTTTGCTAAGTGCTGCTTTGCTTTACTGCTATTATTGTAATAAAGTTATGTGTTTATGGATACTCGTCTTTGCCTCCTGCCTCATTCCTTGCACGTGACACAATTATTATGGATATTATATCCATTTAAAATCAAATCCAGTGAAGTCTACAACAAGATGTCTGAATGCTTTCTGAATCCAATGTGTATATTTATGTCTAAATAATATAAAACATACGTTACAACATTTAGGTGACTTACCTGTGATACAGATAATGAGATATGTGTAATGAGGCTGTGTAAATGCTTGGTACACCACACTCAGCAATGAACTCTCCCATTGTCATTTTGAGGACCTCAAGTTGATCTTGAGAGCTACACATGACAACCTGAATAATTAAAGCAATTTTGTTTTTTGTTTGCTTATGTTATCAACATTAGCATCTATGGGTTTTTCCCCATCTATAGCTTTAGAATTACTGTTAAACATACCACAACTAAGAATAAATATTATTATGATGTTATTATAAAGTGATAACTACTGGTCACAACTTCATTTTAATGAATTATTGGGGTATTATTATTATTTTTTGGTTTATAGTTTTGTTTGTTTTTTTGTATTTACTTACCGTTGCAATTTTACTCTGTAACTCCTCATCCTGGAAATTGGAAAGGTCAAATGAGGACAAATCAGGCTTCTGTCCACACATTAGCAAATAGAGGTCCTTATTAAGGCATCTCAGGCCAGGTCCATTGTGCATAATGGACCAGGCAGTGAGCTTGCCTGCTGTATACATTTTATTGAGGGCCAACACTGTTTGATCGTAATTGAAGAGGAGCAGCCCAGGTTTGCCAACAAAAACTCCAAAGCTCTGCTGAAGTTCAATCATCATAAGTCTACGATTAGAAAAAACAAGAAAACATCTTAATTGTCAAAAGCAAAATGTCAAAAGCAATTGTGAAAAGCAAAACACATGGTTTGACATTGACCTGAAAAATTCTCTTCTCGGGCTTCCATAATCCTCTGCCATTTCCCCTACAAATTCAATATTTGGTACTTTATGCCAATCAAAATAACTGCGTGCCAAAGCAGCACACGCACTTCTCAGGACATATTTACGCCTGGCAATAACTGTGTCATTTATATTTGGATCAATGTGATCTTCTCTGAACTCTTTTTAAAATGTCTGCCAGGTATATGTCATCCTGAAAATAAAGGAAAAAACAAATGATGAGACATGATATAATTACATTTAGTAAGAATTGTGTTGGACTGAAGTACATACATTTCTATTATTTTTAACTGGAGATGCCAGGAGAACATCTTCAACTTCAGATTCAGATGAATCAATGTAGAAGTCCCCTCTAAGTTCCACAAAATATATGGTAAAAATAATAATTAATAATCATTTATTTTTAATGTTTAATTAACTGTTGGAATCAACAGTGTATATGTTCTAGTCATTAACCTTTCATATGCAAGAATAAAAATGACTAACCTTATCACCTCAGGACGGTGATTATCAGTGGTAGGTGCTTTGCATCCGATCACAGAATTCATCCTAGGAAATAGTACGGATAGGCCAGAATTCAAGATACCATTGAGTCAGACTACTACTAAAAGACTACTACTACAGCACCAAATAACATTATGTTGAAATGGTGTTAACCCACCCTAACTTTATTTAAATTGTTAAATAAATCCTGCATAAATGGGTTGAGACGTTTACTTTGTAATTGGACTATACCGTTTTGCATTGTGGGATTTCTGCAGCGGGAAGAGAATTCCATTGCTGCAGGTAGGTGGGATAATCGTGGGTCTGAGAAAAGTTATCAAAAGCCATATTTGCTCTATTTTGTATGTCTTAGATCTAACATCAATTTAACATATGTAAGGTCATCTATAAATCGCATTTGTGTGATGTTTTACTTAGTAATGTCACTGTTAAATCGTTTTCTATTTTTTGTTGGCCTTAAATGTGTAAATGTGTTCGTATTGGAAAGTGCAATTTATAATGCGGCATTTGTTTTGTTTAGACGGACTCCACATTTAATTCCACTCTAAATATAATTTTATCAACCCATGTGCAGGTAATTGATTATATTTGTATTTTAAGATGTTTGCTTATTGTATGTTTTATGTGCACCTCGTGGTTTCGCTAGCATGTGCAATCCAGAGCGCAAATTGAGCGTCCATCATTTGCAACAACACAACGCAGACCAGTAACATTGTCTTAGTCAGGTAATTGCACAGGTAATTCTTTAAACTTTGAGACAAGGGGTCCTGAATACACAGGTGTTATATTTCTCACTTAAGCTGGGCGTACACTGTACGATTTTTGGCCCATGTTCAGCCAATTTTTCACTCGTGCCATTATTTTTGTGATCGGGCCGAGTTTCGCCTCAATCGCGTGTCGTATAGTTCACACAGGTAAACGAGGAGTGATTCACACCTCACGACCAACTCCCGATCAGAAATCGCAGCGTCGCAAGAATATCAAACAAGTTTGAAATTCAAATCGCTCCTCATGAGAGTATGCACTGTTGAAGCAGCTCCACGAGCCGACTCTCCCTGCGATTTAGTCGTAGCCTACAGTTTGAGCTGAAGCTGAGTACACGATTTAAAATATCGTACAGTCTACGCCCAGCTTTACATAACTCTTAAAAAGGATAAACTCTGATAAGGTTCTCTTTCAATGTTCTTTACTGTGCAACAGGGTATATCACAAAGACAGGTATCCATTCGCGGTACACATTTACATTTACATTTATGGCATTTAGCAGACGCTCTTATCCAGAGCGACTTACAAAAGTGCTATGTAGTTGCTTGGAATCTCCAAGGTAGAATATATAGTCCTGAACACAAGGTACTCCAAGCTGGAAAAACCACTAGACGAAAGTCAAATGATACCTAACAATTATACCTGAATATACACATCCCCTGAGGAAAAAGACAGTAAACAATTCCTATAACCCAATTATGCACAATACCTGAGGAAAGAGACGATAAATTACAATAGACAAAGCATAATTATGCAAAGTGCACTTGAAAGAGGTGGGTCTTCAGTCGGCGTCTGAAGACAGCAAGTGACTCCGATGTTCGGACACACAAGGGAAGTTCATTCCACCACCTTGGAGCCAGGACAGAGAAAAGTCTGGATGCTTGTCTCCCATGTGTCCTGGATGATGGAGGGTCAAGACGAGACATACTAGAGGCGCGGAGGGCTCTAGGTATGCATCTGGGTTTTACCATGACCATCAAGTAAGGAGGAGCTGGACCATTCTTTGCTTTGTAGGCCAGCACCAGGGTTTTATATTTGATGCGGGCAGCTACCGGAAGCCAGTGGAGGGAGGGCAGCAAGGGAGTGACATGCCTGAACTTGGGAAGGTTGAAGACCAACCGAGCTGCAGCGTTCTGGATCAGTTGCAGGGGTTTGATGGCATGCATAGGAAGACCAGCCAGTAGGGAGTTGCAGTAGTCCAGTCTTGAGATAACAAGGGACTGGACAAGGACCTGAGTGGCCTCCCTAGAGAGAAATGGCCGAATCCTCCGAATGTTGTGAAGGGCGAATCTGCATGATCGTGTTGTGTTAGCAACGTGGGCCGTGAAGGAGAGTTGATTGTCGACAACTACACCAAGGCTACGCGCTTCCATGGATGGAGTGATCACGGTGTTCTCGAATGAGATAGAAAGATCACGATGAGGACTGGCTCTTGCAGGGATGTACAGCATCTCTGTCTTGCTTGGGTTAAGCTTTAGGTGGTGAGCTGCCATCCAAGAGGCAATGTCTTTCAGACATGCAGAGATTCGAGCTGAAACCTGTGTGTCAGAGAGTGGGAAGGAAAAGAAGAGCTGGGTGTCATCCGCATAACAGTGATAAGAGAAGCCATGTGCAGAGATTGACTCACCCAGAGAGCGGGTATAAAGGGAAAAAAGAAGTGGACCCAGCACTGAGCCTTGTGGAACACCGGTGGAGAGTTTGCATGGCGTGGATGTTGATCCTCCCCATGTTACTTGGTAGGAACGACCCTCCAGGTAGGATGCAAACCACGTCCATGCATTGCCAGTGATACCAAGGCCTGAGAGGATGGACAGGAGGATCTCGTGATTGACTGTGTCAAAGGCCACCGAAAGGTCAAGCAGAATCAGAACTGATGATAGTCCAGTTGCTCTAGCCGCATGGAGTTTCTCAGTTACTGCAATGAGTGCAGTTTCCGTAGAATGTGCCGGCTTGAAGCCAGATTGGTTGGGGTCCTGAAGCTGGTTCTGTGAGAGAAAAGAGGATAGCTGGTTGTGTACAGCCCGTTCAAGGATCTTAGAAAGGAATGAGAGGAGAGATACCGGTCTGTAGTTGCTGATGTTGGTGGCGTCAAGGTTGGGTTTCTTTAGGATTGGCACCACCCTAGCCGCCTTGAATGATGATGGCACAATTCCTGAAGATAAGGAGTTGTTGATGATGGTCGAGATGAAAGGGAGGAGTTCGTGGGAGATTGTCTGGAGGAGTGTGGATGGGATGGGGTCCAGAGGGCATGTGGTGGGACTGCTGGATGTCAGCAGCTGAAGCACCATCTCAGCTGAGAGAGGAGAGAAGGAGGTTAGAGAAAAGGGAGGAGTAGGAGGGGACACAGTGGGCACAGGGACTAGGGAAAAGGTGCTGCGAATCGTATTGACCTTCTCTTCAAAGAAGGTGACAAAATCATCTGCAGTAAGAGAAGTGGGAGTTGGAGGGGGGGAGGGTTTGAGGAGAGAAGAGAAGATTTTGAACATCTTGCGTGGATCTGATGTAGATGCCTCCAGCTTCTCTCTGTAGAATGATGTCTTGGCATCAGTTAGTTCCATGGAGAATAGGGACAGGAGAGACTGATACAAGCGAAGATCAGCAGTAAGCTTCGATTTCCTCCATCGCCTCTCAACCATCCTCAGTTCTCGTCGGTTGTTACGTAGGGTGTCCGAGAGCCAAGGAGCAGGTGGGGAGGATCTTGTGGGTTTGGAAGAGAGGGGACATAAGAGGTCAATAGATGAAGAGAGGGAGGACAATAAAGTGTCAGTGGCTGTGTCTGTGGAGAGACAAGAAAAAGAGTCATGGGACGGGAGGGCTGTGGTGATAGTAGAGGAAAGTACTGATGGAGAGATAGAATGAAGGTTACGACGGATGGTGGTAGTGCCTGTAGCAGTAAGGGTGTGACGGTGGGGAGGAAGAGATAAGGAAAAAGATACAAGGTGATGATCTGAACAGTGGAGAGGAGTTACTGCAATGTCCATCACTGCAGGTGGTCTAGTGAAGACCAGGTCTAAGACATTGCCTGCTCTGTGTGTTGGAGAAGACTGGGTGAGGTTGAGGTTGAATGATGACAGCAAAGGAAGAACGCCAGATGATTGTAGTTTATCTGTTGGGAGGTTGAAGTCACCACTCAGAAGAAGAGGAGTTTCATCATTAGGGAGGACGCTCAGAAGTGTGTCCAATTCCTCAGTGAAGTTACCTAGGGTGCAGGGTGGACGATAAACAACAATGATGTGAAGTGTGGTTGGGAAGCGTACAGTGACAGCATGATACTCAAATGTTGAGATGGTAATTTGTGGAGTGCAAGGAGTAAAGCGCCAGCAACTGGACAGAAGCAATCCAGTGCCACCTCCCCTTCCAGTCTGTCTTGGAGAGTGCGAGAAGGAAAATGCAGATGACAGGGCAGCAGGAGTAGCAGAGTTCTCTGGGGTGATCCATGTCTCTGTTAGGGCCAAGAAGTCAAGGGACTGATGAGCTGCAATGGCTGTGATGAAGTCTGCTTTCTGGACTGCAGACTGGCAGTTCCAGAGCCCCCCGGTCGCAATGATCGGGGTGTTTGTTGAGAGTGGAGGGTAGATGAGGTTACTGGTAGTGCGTTTTCTGTAGTGATGTTTGAATTGACGGCGACTATAGGGAGTAAGAACAGGGATGGAAAAACACATGATGAATAATGAATGAAGGTAGTATATGATGTGTGTCAAGGTGTGATACTTAACCAAAAAATGAAGATGGGCTTCAGTTGATTGAAGAGTAGAGGATGTCTCTAACCTGTAGCGGACTGCCACTTATTTAAGCAGCAGTCAATATGTGGTCCCGCCTCCTCAGTTATTCACACTTCCTAACCCGAAACTAAGACAGCTGATGCATGTACACGTGCATGTAAACATCCATAACATAAAATAGTGCTATTTAAGTAAGATTAAATAAAGTCAATTCATAACACCAGGGCTCAAAAATACTAAATAGTTTTAGTATGTTGGTTGTCTGGCATTCTCTGTTGTGATGACCCTTTTCTCTTCCAGGCTTAACCATCACAGTAGTATGAAGTGGGCAGTCGCTATGAAGACACTACCGACCTCTGCTGTCAAGTGTCCCGTTTTGGCTGGGACAGTCCCGTATTTTACCGCTCTGTCCCGGCGTCGTCCCGTATTTTTATTTTCCCGTATTTGTCCCGTATTTTCAGTTTTCAATTTTTATTTTTTTAAAGCATTCATGTGCCGCTCCAAACAGAATTCTGTCACTAGCCTCGCGAGAACTGCCACCCAGACTACTGCAGATGACAGTTCTCGCGAGGCTAGTGACAGAATTCTGTTTGGAGCGACACATGAATGCTTTAAAAAAAAAATTAAAACTTGCGGGTTTAGTGTCGACAGTGGGAGCAAACCTGGAACAACAAATCAGAGATGGATTTAACGAGAGAAGGCAGTCCTGCCAAAAAAGCTAAGCGTACGTGTGAGTACCTTGACGAATGGGACAGGGAATTTACTTTCCTAAAGTGGAGCATGAAGAGGCATAGCTACTCATTCTGTAAGATATGTAGCTGTGATTTTAGTGTCTCTCATGGGGGAAGGAACGATGTCCGTCAGCACGAACAATCTGCCAAGCACAAACGCGGGCTAAAGGCACAGAAATATGCCCAGGAGATGTCCCCATTTGTAGCTAGAAATTCCACTAGAAAATTAATTTTTTTATTCATTTGTAGTTCAAAATATATTTGGGGTGTTTTTTCTTCACTTTTTGCCACTCCAAAGATGTTTTCGTTTCTCCTACAGCCTCGATTGCGGCTATATGCAAATAACTGATTATGCAAATTAGGCGATGACGTCATATACGGGAAATGTCCCGTATTTTTAAATACAAAACTTGACAGGTATGCTACCGACATACACCTCAAGTCACGTTAATAAGTTAATGTTTTAGCAAACTCAGCGATTAAACTGTTAGACCTAACTATTGCCAGGTCTAAAATCTTCTTACAAGCTAAGAGCTGCATGAATTCAATTAATACATTATCGAGTTCATTAGTTAATGTAACCCTTCTTCGTCTCCGACACTGCTCCCCAGTTGGGCTCTGCGTTGTGATTTGTTTTTGGTGTTATGGAAGGAAAACCAGGAAGCGCGGAAATGTGGTGCAATCAGTTGGTGGCGGTGTTTATTCGCAGTACAAGCAGTTCCTTCAAAGAAGCATAAAACACTGTCTCAACCAAATTATCCCTACTCTTAACTCACAATGACCATTCTCTTGCATTAAAACAAAACTCCATTACCACAGTACTCCCCAAATGTACGCTCACCAGCTCTCATTTACAAACAAAGAAACAAAAAAAATAGAACTACAGAAATAAAGTAATTGCATAGACAGTTGTCTTATCAAGCATGAATAGAACAGGTTAACCTCCGTTAAAAACTGATACTCGAATTAAAACAAAACTAGCAGCACACCACATTTCTCTTAGCTTGCAGTATCAAACACGAGGCTGAAGTTGGTTCCTTATTCGCCAGTGTCTTATTCGCACTTTCCGTTCCACCTTAAAAAAATAAAGCGGTAGTTTCATTATGTCGCCGCGATAGAATGTATTGTACGTTTCTATGGCTGTATCTCCTGATTATTACATCGTCTCAGAAATCTAACGAGCAGGTTTGATTGACCATATAAGTGACTGTATAAATCCAGAAGAAGAAGAGTTTTTACTGTAGAATATTTTCATAATCGTCCTGTGAAGTTGGCATGTCAGGCGAAAATGTACTATGCATACAGTGCATTGGTCTTAGTTTGTATGGCTGTATCTCCTGATTCTTACATCGTCTCAGAGATCTGACGAGCAGGTTTGATTGACCATATAAGTGACTGTATAAATTCAGAATAAGAAGAGTTTTTACTGTAGAATATTTTTATAATCGTCCTGTGAAGTTGGCATGTCAGGCAATTGAATGTACTGTGCATACAGTGCCTTGGTCTTAGTTTGTACAGCTGTATATCCTGATTCTTACATCGTCTCAGAAATCTGACAAGCAGGTTTGATTGACCATATAAGTGACTGCATAAATCCAGAAGAAGGTTTTTTACTGTAGAATATTTTTATAATCATCCTGTGAATTTGGCATGTCAGGCGATAGATTGTACTGTGCATATAGTGCAATGGTCTTAGTTTGTATGGCAGTATCTCCTGATTCTTACATCGTCTCAGAGATCTGACAAGCAGGTTTGATTGACCGTATAAGTGACTGTAGAAATCCAGAAGAAGAAGATTTTTTACTGTAGAATATATTTTTTTATTGACCTGTGAACTTGGCATGTCAGGCGATAGAATGTAATGTGCATATAGTGCAATGGTCTTAGTTTGTATGGCAGTATCTCCTGATTCTTACATCGTCTCAAAGACCTGACAAGCAGGTTTAGTTGACCTGCTAAGTGACTGTATAAAACCAGAAGAAGAGTTTTTACTGTAGAATATTTTTTTTTATTGACCTGTGAACTTGGTATGTCAGGCCATATAATATGTTCAGTATATTTTACTTTTGTCTTATTTCATACGGTTTTATCTCCTCATTATCACCTTTTTTTTTACTCATTTTCTATGCCATTATTTGCTTGTTGTCAAACTTTCAGGCAATTAATTAAACCAGTGTAACCCATTTGTATACTTGTGAGTACAGTGACATTTTACTGCACTATCTTCACTTGCCCTTTTTAGGCACTTAAGTTCAAATGTATGTACTTTCTGTCTTGTCCTTTCTGTCCTTGCTCGGTAATCTTTAAAATATTACTCTAACATGAAACATAATTTAGCCTACTCCAATAGACTTTTTCTTTCAGCGCTTGTAAAGGAAATTGGGTATTGGAATGATTCATAATCAATAAAGGGCATTATTAATTATTATTTTCTCTAATTAAGTAATGATAATGTATGCTTGTGTAACAAACTGTTTGTTCTCAAACTCTCAGTGTAGGCAGCAGGCTTATGTATGTGCGTGGTGGGCGGTGGTGTGCTCAAGGATATTTAGCAAGAGAATGAATACGCTGTCTAATGTAACTTCACTGGTAGCCATGTAAGGTTTATAACTGTTGTGTGACGAGGTGTATACTGGCTTTGAGAAGCTGTTCCATTGTTTTGAGAAGACTTTATGCATTGCTTTGTCTTGCTTCAATAAACTTGCTACTCTGTCACACTCTCAACAAATGTTATTTTTCCCTATCCCTTCTGGTCATCAAATTGTCTCCAAATTTGGTTAACAGCAAGCGTGGTTTCTTTTATTTACATCAAGTCCAAGAACTGAGAAGCTGAGCTTGAGTAGACTATCTCCATTGTGAGGACAATGAAACATAATATCAAAGGAAACAAACAGCAGGAATAAAACACAAATTGACAAAATAACACCAATCTAAACCAAAATCCCACAGAACCTCTATAATAACTATAAAAAAGCTATAACCCTACTATTCTATACTCTGTACTATTGTATAAAAGATAAAAAATAGTAAGTCCTTCTAGATACGAGTGTGTGATGAATTAAGATATAGAATTAATATTATAATCTGTAATATTATAATAAACATAAATACAACAAATGAAAATTATGTAAAATTTTATATATTGATTGCAAAAATAAATTTAAAAGAATGTATGTTTGTTTACCCTGACATCATTTTAATCATAATTCATCAACAGCATTAAATAGCTCTGAAATTGGATGATTTTAAATTATTTGTAAATGATTAAGCAAACACACTCATACGTATAAAACCATAATTTAGAGCTTTTTATTATTATTCATTATGTGTATTGTTGTTGTTTGTCTGTATTTATTCTAATGCTTGCGCTCATAGATTTAATAAATGGCACACACACACACATACATATATACATATATATATATATATATATATACACATATATATACATATATATATATATATATATACATATATATATATATATATATATATATATATATATATATATATATATATATATATATATATATTAGGGTTGTCCACGACCAAGGATTTTTTTTGGTCGACCAATGGTCGTCATTTACTCCGACTAATCGCCCCCCCCCCCCCCCCCCCCCTAAAAAAAATTATCCCATTTTGACCGGGATACACATTTGTGAAGTTTTATCTTTAATGCCGGGCTGCCGCATCTATGCGCATTTACCACTAACGCCAGCAGTAACCTTGTGTGACTAACAATGTTTCCTGGTTCATCTAAACACTAGGTCTATAGCCTACACAAAAATCCGTTATCTGCTCAGTTCTTCTCCCAGTCGAAGAGTTCGCGGCATTGTCGTGTACAAGAGCGACCCTTTTTTCCGCGGGGATTCTAAACTCTGCCATTACTTCGCTGAGTCTCTCCTATGTTAGCAGCTGTGTGGCTCACTCCCAACTCTAGCTCCCAGCACGAATGAATGCATTCGGCAGTTATCAGAAATAAAATGCGCCGTCACCGTCATGTAACTTTCCATCTGGTTAGTCCATATATCCGTTGTGAAGCTGAGTGCTTTACAGTTTTCGATCTTGCCCTGAAGTGTTTGTTTTGTTTTGCTGTATTTGCTCTTAACATCGTGCATCACTGTTTCACGTCTAACCAGGCTATATCCGGGCTCGAAGCATTCAATTAGATTTTTAAATCCCTCACCACTGCCGATATTCACAGGTCGCATGTCCAGCGCTGTCCTTGTCAAACAAACCACCAACGGTAAATTCGTGTCACGTCTTCCTTTGTCACGCCGTTGAAATTAAAAGTCCCAGAAGCCCTTTGACGAGACGCAGCTTTTTTTCCCTTCAACCAATCGACCAATGGAATTTGGTCGACTAGTAATTTTTTTGGTCGACCAACGATTAATCTATTATTAGCCATCAGCCCTAATTATATATATATACACTGCTCAAAAAAATAAAGGGAACACTTAAACAACACAATATAACTCCAAGTCAACCACACTTCTGTGAAACTAACCTGTTCAGTTAGGAACACGGATTGTGAATCAATTGCACCTGCTGTTGTGCAAATGGAATAGACAACAGGTAGAAATGAGAGGCAATTAGCAAGACCCCCCCTATAAAGGAGTGGTTCTGCAGGTGGGGACCACTTCTCAGTACCTATGCTTTCTGGCTGATGTTTTGGTCACTTTTGAATGTTGGTGGTCCTTTCACACTCGTGGTAGCATGAGACGGACTCTACAACCCACACAAGTGGCTCAGGTAGTGCAGCTCATCCAGGATGGCACATCAATACGAGAAGGTTTGCTGTGTCTGTCAGCGTAGTGTCCAGAGGCTGGAGGCGCTACCAGGAGACAGACCAGTACACCAGGAGACGTGGAGGAGGCCGTAGGAGGGCAACAACCCAGCAGCAGGACCGCTACCTCCGCCTTTGTGCAAGAAGGAAAAGGAGGAGCACTGCCAGAGCCCTGCAAAATGACCTCCAGCAGGCCACAAATGTGCATGTGTCTGCACAAACGGTTAGAAACCGACTCCATGAGGATGGTATTGAGGGCCCGACGTCCAAAGATGGGGTTTGTGCTCACAGCCCAACACTAGGATGCTTGGCATTTGCCAGAGAAAACCAGGATTTGTAAATTTGCCACTGGCGCCTTGTGCTCGTCACAGATGAAAGCAGGTTCACACTGAGCACATGTGACAGACGTGACAGAGTCTGGAGGCGCCGTGGAGAGCGATCTGCTGCCTGCAACATTCTTCAGCATGACTGGTTTGGCAGTGCAGTAATGGTGTGGGGGGGCATTTCTTTGGAGGGCCGCACAGCCCTCCATGTGCTCACCAGAGGTAGCCTGACTGCCATTAGGTACCGAGATGAGATCCTCAGACCCCTTGTGACACCATATGCTGGTGAGGTTGGCCCTGGGTTACTCCTAATGCAGGACAATGCTAGACCTCATGTGGCTGGAGTGTGTCAGCAGTTCCTGCAAGATGAAGGCATTAAAGCTATGGACTGGCCCGCCCGTTCCCCAGACCTGAATCCGATTGAGCACATCTGGGACATCATGTCTCGCTCCATCCACCAACGTCACGTTGCACCACAGACTGTCCAGGAGTTGGTGGATGCTTTAGTCCAGGTCTGGGAGGAGATCCCTCAGGAGACCATCCGCCACCTCATCAGGAGCATGCCCAGGCGTTGTAGGGAGGTCATACAGGCACGTGGAGGCCACACACAATACTGAGCCTCATTTTGACTTGTTTTAAGGACATTATATCAAAGTTGGATCAGCCTGTAGTGTGTTTTTCCACTTTAATTTTGTGTGTGGCTCCAAATCCAGGCCTCCATTGGTTAATAAATTTGATTTCCATTGATGATTTTTGTGTGATTTTGTCAGCACATTCAACTTTGTACAGAACAAAGTATTCAATGAGAATATTTCATTCATTTAGATCTAGGATGTGTAGACAGAGCAAATACGCATTATAATCAGTAATATTTATAGTAGAATTAACATATAGTCTCATATATCAGTTGCCCAGTTATTTGTTTTATTTTTTAACACCTTTTCTTTAATAGTCTCTGATATCTGTCTGATACTGTGCCAGACAACATTCACCAAAATTACATGGAAATTGGAAGATAAGGCTGTTGTAAATAACAAAGAAGAGCAGTTTGCAAATATTCTAACATGCCCTGAATTTGTGTATCTTGTACGGTAAAAACTCTTCTTCTTCTGGTTTACAGTAACTTATATGGTAAACTAAACGTGCTTGTCAGATCTTTGAGACGATGTAAGAATCAGGAGATACAGCCATACAAACTAAGACCAATGCACTGTATGCACAGTACATTCTATTGCCTGACATGCCAAGTTCACAGAACAATAAAAAAAAATATTCTACAGTAAAAAACCTTCTTCTTCTGGATTTATACAGTCACTTATGTGGTCAATCAAACCTGCTTTTCAGATCTCTGAGACGATGTAAGAATCAGGAGATACGGCCATACAAGCTAAGACCAATGCACTGTATGCATAGTACATTATCGCATGACATGCCAACTTCACAGGTCAATAAAAAAATATCCTACAGTAAAAAACCTTCTTCTTCTGGATTTATACAGTCACTTATATGGTCAATCAAACCTGCTCGTCAGATCTCTGAGACGATGTAAGAATCAGGAGATACGGCCATACAAACTAAGACCAATGCACTGTATGCATAGTACATTATCGCATGACATGCCAACTTCACAGGTCAATAAAAAAAATATCCTACAGTAAAAACCTTCTTCTTCTGGATTTATACAGTCACTTATATGGTCAACTAAACCTGCTTGTCAGATTTCTGAGACGATGTAAGAATCAGGAGATACAGCCATACAAACTAAGACCAATGCACTGTATGCATAGTACATTTTCCCCTGACATGCCAACTTCACAGGACGATTATAAAAATATTCTACAGTAAAAACTCTTCTTCTTCTGGATTTATACAGTCACTTATATGGTCAATCAAACCTGCTCGTTAGATTTCTGAGACGATGTTATAATCAGGAGATACAGCCATAGAAACGTACAATACATTCTATCGCGGCGACATAATGAAACTACCGCTTTATTTTTTTAAGGTAGAACGGAAAGTGCGAATAAGACACTGGCGAATAAGGAACCAACTTCAGCCTCGTGTATCAAACTACGATAACATCCAGCCATATGTCAAATTTTGGACAACGAACTATATATGGCCTGACATCCCTTCACAATCCCTCCCAAAACACACATAAATATAACATATTTCTTAACAGATTACTATGAATATTATTACAGAACACCGGCCACATGTCTCACCTTCAAAGAAGCATAAAACACTGTCTTCTTCGAGGCGCAGCCACAAATACAAACAATTTGCATAACGCGAATACTGACACCTAGTGACCAAGACTCGCAACACCCCCTTACATTAACACACAGTTGAATAAAAAACAGAAACGTGATCACTGGTTTATCTGTAATGAACGATTCTGGTCTGACCATGATTGGTCGAAAAGATTTGAATTCTATTGGTTGTCAAAAATGTCAGGAGGAGCTCATTATCATACTACAGAACGGCGTTTTTAACGCGTTTGGATGGACACAAAAGCGCCGTAAAAAACGGCGTTTCAGAGCACTTAGAGCGGCGTTCTGTACGGCGTTTTAAACTAACATTTAAACGCCGCAAAATACGGCGTTTTAGTTGTTTTTTGCGGCGTATTTTACGGCGTTCTGAAATATAACGGCGTATTTTGCGGCGTAAAAACCTCCAAAACGCCGCTTTCCTCGCCGTTTAACAAATGAAACGCGTTTAGTTTGAGACTAATTTTGACCACTTTGGCGTTCCATACGGCGTATTCGTGTGGACGGGGAAAACGCTGACGTCATATAGTGAGTCTGCGCATGTCTTTTTCTTTGTTTACATTCGCTCAGCTTGTTCATCTTGGATACGCAGCTGATACGCAGCCGTGTGGACGGAGATATTTTTGAAAACGGAGACAAAAACTTCCGTTTTAAAAAATCTCCGGCGTCGTGTGGACGTAGATATTTTTGAAAACGGAGACAAAAACCTCCGTTTTTAAAAATCTCCGGCATCGTGTGGACGTAGATATTTTTGAAAACGCTGATCGTGTGGACGGAGATATTTTTTACAACGGAGACAAAAACCTCAGTTTTTAAAAATCTCCGGCGTCGTATGGACGGGGCCTTAGTGGTGTTTCATGTGAGCAATAGTTTTCAGTCAGTTCTGGAATTTGGCCACTAGATGGAGCCCAAGTACTACCATACTGATATCTCATTCATCTCAGTAATGCAATAGAACATTTTGGTGAATTAAAAGGTTCATTTCTGGTCAGGCTGTGCACTTTATGTAAACAAAAAAGGTTCCATTGAGGCATTAAAGGCCCAAAAGGATCAAATTAAGTTGTATTGGCAAAATGATTTAGATCACTGAACTAAATCACATACTGAGATCAGCTTTGTGTGTGTTTGTGTGGTATTTCATGTGAGCAATAGTTTTCAGTCTGTTCCGGTGTTTGGCCACTAGATGGAGCCCAAGTACTACCATACTGATATCTCATTAATCTCAGAAATGAGATGGGAAATTTTGGTGAAATAAAAGGTTCATTTCTGGTCAGGCAGTGCACTTTTTGTTATGAGATGTAATTGCAATGTTATAGACCTCATTGATCTGAATCATACAAGCCCAATTACTTGTCTGTATTCTGCATAACAGCATTGCTGCATGAGTTTTTATGATTTCTTAGGTTTTGGGGTACAGTAGCGCCCCCGAAAGGCCAATTTGAACCAAACTTGGCCTACCTCACCGTGACCTCAGTGTATAAAAGGCTATCAAATTGGGAGTTGATCATTTACATGGTTTATGAGTTATAGCAATAAAGGTCATTTATGGCATGGCCAGAAGGATATAATGGAAAAATTGACAAATCCAACATTTCAGAAAAATAACAAATCCAACATTTTTTCTAAATTTATTTAACTACAGTGTCTACAGATTATGCCTATGCCACTCATGCCATCATTGGATCAAATTCCTAGGACTAGTTCATAAAGAGCTATTTTCAAACAATTGATGAATGTCACAAAAGTATGCATTTTTTAATAGGACTTGTAATGGCAAAGTTGTCAGGTGTACTGCAAGGAATCAAACAAATCAAGTTGCATGTTCTTAAGTGAAAATTTGGAGGAGTTATGCATGATTTTCAAAAATAGCGCCACCTAGTGTCCAAATGTTTCAACACTGCACAGCATGACACATAGTCCTGGGATATGCACTAGAGGTGGGCGATACTGGGAATTGTGGTATCGATCCGATACCAAGTAAATACAGGGCCAGTATCGCCGATATCGATACCGATACTTTTTAATAGATCATAGATCCAAAGGATCCAAAAGATCTAGGATACAATTTCTCCAAACATTGTATGTGACAACAAAATACTTTACTATCACAATCAATATTTTTGTTTAGAAACAAGGGAACAGTAACAAAACAAAGTTTGCCTTAACATTAGGAAAATAAATATTTTTTGAATGAATGAATGTTCAATTTATATAGCGCCTTTCAAGATAGCCAAGGTCGCTTTACAATTTTAACACAGGTACAAGTCTTACACAACCAATGACACACCAACTGGAAGCGGCAGCCAATTGCACACAGCGTACACTCTACCAGACAGTGTTGCCAACTTAGCGACTTTGTCGCTATATTTAGCGACTTTTCAGACCCTCTAGCGACTTTTTGTAGTAAAAAGCGACTAGCGACAAATCTAGTGACTTTTTGTGGTGTTATAGGAGACTTTTGGCGACTCTGAACAAACACGCTCTTTAGTTGCTGTCCTGTGGGCCGTGAGCCCCACGACACTCAGTGCAGTCTCACACTCAGAGCAGACCCTCACCGCTCCACGTCCACACTGCACATGAACTGCGCATGCCCAAAGCTGCCGCAGACGGGGATGTAAATATAAGTGAGACACGAAAAGAAATTACTGCATTTAACTCACACAGTCTCAGTCATTCTTCACCTCATTCACCACGTAGCCGGTCACTCGACTCGTCCACAGTGCGTCTCTGTGAAAGCTTAACATCTAGCTAACTTGCTCATCATGTCTCACTCTAAACTCTATTCTCAAAAATACAGGAAAGAGTGGGAATCAAATCCTGAATTTAAAGGCTGGCTGAAGCAATGTATTGGAGATAATACACGAGCATACTGCCTGTATTGTAAGGTTGATTTCTATGCCAACTAGTTCCTGCTAACTGCTACTCATATACTAACATTTAACAACACAGCAAAAAAAACTATTTATGTAATTTAGGTAAAAATTATTTATACAAATCATTAAAATCATGTAGTTCTTTTGAGAAGTGACTGCCTATTTCAAAGGCAACAGATGTTGTTAATTTGTAGTTCTAACATATTTAGGGTGTTTTTTTACTCATTTTCTTCTCTCCCAATGTTATTCCTTTACAGCTTCAAAATATATGTATTATGCAAATTAGGTGATGATGTCATTTAGCGACTTCTAGCGACTTTTAGGACAACCAATAGCGACTTTCCTTACTGAGGAGTTGGCAACAGTGCTACCAGACGCCACAGCCCCCTTGAGGACTGAATGGGGTGCAGGAAGTGGAGACAGACCCTAGTGACAGAGCACCATCCACCACTGGGCATTCAAGCACACACACATTCATGCACAGACACCTGCTTTTCTATTGAACAGAGACACACAGTTACACACTTAGGGAGAATTAGTCAGGGAATGCCAATTTACCTAACTTCCATGTTTTTGGATTGTGGGAGGAAACCAGAGACACCTGAGGAAACCCACGCAGACACGGGGAGAAAATGGAAATTCCACTCAGATAGGGACATGAACCCAAGACCCCAGTGCTAACCACCAAGCCACAGTGTTGCCCAAACAAGTAGAATACACAAAAATGAATAAAAATGATCTCTTCACTAGATATCTTTTCTATTCTTTTCTTGAAGTTAAATTGTTCACAATATTTTTTCTAGTCCACCTCTCATATCTTTCAAACCTTATGTAATTTTGTTGCACTATGTGCACTTGCCTGTTGCTTTAATTCTATAAAATTCCCTGTTGTGAGATAATTAAAGCTTAATCTAATGTTATATCTAATGTTATCTTAGATAACACTTTTACAAATGTACTAGGTTATTATCTCAATGTCTTAATTATATATATTATATAATATATATATACAGTGATTCTCTGCCACTTCACGCTTCAGCTTGTGCGGCTTTACTCTTTCGCAGATTTTTATAAAAGAATTTGTGGATCTTCGCTTTTTCGCCGTTTTTTTTTTGCGTCATTCGATCGGTGGAAAAAAATATATTTTATGAATTTGTACGTGAAAAAATCCCAAAATGTATACAAATATATTACAAATATTAATTCTAACAATAAAGGAATGTTATAAATAATAAAATAGTACGAATTACAGTAAATATTGCATAAACGACGGATTTCTGTAGGCTACTTTTCTTCCTCTCGGACATTTCAAAACTCCTGTGGCGTCTCTCTCCTTACTGTGAGTGTTTACTCCAGGAGAGCGCTGATTGGGTGGGCCAGGCTGAGTGGGCGGGACCAGGCTGAGCCTACCTGCATGGCTGTTTGGCTGGCGCCGCTGAGCCACGTGACAGTGCAACAACAAAAGAGGAAAGGGGGGCGGGTCGCTGCTCCGTGCTGTGTGACGCAGCGCTGCTCTTACAGACAGAGGAGACTTTGATGAATCCGCGTGCATAGCAGTCAGTGCGTGCGGGAGAGAAAAAAAGCTAGAGTATCGATATTTTTACACGAGTATTGTTCAATATCAATACCAGTGTTGGTATCGATATTTGGATCGATCCGCCCACCTCTAATATGCACAGTGGTGAGGTTTCATGTTGATTGGCCAATGGTAAGTCTGTCAAATGGCCAATTAATTCAAATAAAAATTTATTGGCTCATGGCGGCCATGTTTTTTGAGTGATGATGTCATCATTGTGTCTTGATATCACTTGGGCCCCTGATGATGCCTGTAAAAAATAATAGCTGATCTAATCTATTTTGTAACAGAACTTTAACCACTAACTCTAACTAATTAACCAATGCACACCTCTCACAACACCAAACGCCAACTCAAAACCCACAAAGGGCCGCAAGGCTCAAACCCCCTTTATGTGGTTGTGACATTCAAAATGAAACGACGTAGCCCACTGAATCCGAGGCCTCGTTTGTCATCAGCCACATGATTTTTATGGTAATGACACACGCCTCGACACGGGGCTTCATCTGGCACGCCCCTTTTTGCTCGATACAGGTTCCGAGGCATCGCTTTAAATGTTACATCACTAGTTCTCCTCAACGACATCTCAAGTAAACCCGTGCAAATTTGGCTTATTGTGAGACAGCTAGATGTGCATCGTGCATTTCTGTGTAGCATGCAAACCTAAAGAACCGTGAAATTCTGTCGGTTCTAGCTTGTCCCTGGCTGTATAGGAGCTACCTCTAGAATGTGCTTATTCTCACAATCGATTTTATATAGACTTTATCCTACATCGCGGTCGTACTGAGGAAAGGACGCATTTATTGATCCGTGACGTGCATGATAATTCACACCCAATGCCACAGCCTATCTGGGCAGCACGGTGGCTTGGTGGTTAGCACATTTGCTTCTCAGCACTGGGGTCTTGGGTTCGAGTCCCTATCTGAGTGGAGTTTCCATGTTCTCCCCATGTTTGTGTGGGTTTCCTCCGGGATCTCCGGTTTCCTCCCACAGTCCAAAAACATGGAGGTTAGGTAAATTGGCAGTCCCAGACAAATTCTCCCTGAGTGTGTGTCTGTGTCTCTCTCTGTTCAATAAAAACAAGTTGTTGTCTGAGTGTGTGTGCATGAATGTGTGTGTGCTTGTGTGCCCAGTGGTGGATGGTGCTCTGCCACTAAGGTCTGTCCTCTCTCCCCTTCCTGCACCCCATTCAGTCCCCCAGGGGGCTGTGGATCCCGGTAGATAGTACGCTGTGCGCAATTGGCTGCCGCTTCTCGCCGGTGTGTGATTGGTTGTCTGTAACATAGCTGTGTTAACAATTGTAAAGCGCCTTGGGTATCTAGATAAGGCGCTATATAAATTGAAACATTCATTCATTCATTCATCTGTGTCCACCTCTGTCACACCTTTGAAATGATGAACATATTTACCGTACATCTTTAAAACTGCAATAGATTATTGCATTCTATGCTCATACATAAACAACCCTGACAGTGTCTGACAGCGGCACATGTCACCCTGTTGGAAATCGTGTGGTAGAGAATACTAGCGAATCCCTCTAGCGCTCAAGGTGAGGGTGTCTGACCAGGAGGTGCGTAAGATGCCGGAGACCTCTGAACCAGATGCACACCCCTGTGGTCACTGCGGGACGCGTACCAGAGAGAAGCGCTATAGGTGCCACACGTGCACCACATGCTTCTCTATGTCGTCGGGTCTGGTGCTGCGCAGACGTGCACAGGCTGGCGAGGAGCCCCACACGTGCCAGACATGTAGCAAGACCTTCATCTCCTCCTCGCACCTGGCCGCAGTAAGGTGTTCATGCAGCCAGCACACCTGGTGCGGCACAGGGCTGCGCACACGGGCGAGAAGCTGTTCAGGTGCCTGGAGTGTGGCAGGCGTTTCAGCCGCGCCTCGCACCTGAAGACCCACCGCCGCCTTCACATGGGCGAGAAGCCATTCAGAAGCACACAGTGCGAGAAGGCGTTCACACAGAAGGCAGGGCTCATCTTACAGCTGTGCCAGCACACAGGCGAGCGGCCTTTCAAGTGCGACACGTGCAGCAAGGCCTTCCGCAGCTCTGCCCACCTGCTGTCCCACCAGCACTTCTTCCGGCTTTCAAGAGAGGCGGTCGCACTTTATCTCTGCTCCTGCACTCCCTCCCTTCTGCCCTGCATTTTCAAAGAAAATGGATTTGATCAGGTGATCAACGCAATTGGCATTATTTTTTCCACGTGGAGTCATGGTGTGGGAGAACCCACATGTCTGGACGGTCCTCATCTGGATATGTGTTTGGCTCAGTGGGGACGTGGCGTAGTTTGTGTCTTGCGCCTCTCTCCCTGGAAGATGCTGAGGATGTGTTCTTATTTGGAACTTTAATCACTGGGGTTCTGCTGATTGGATTAGGTGTTGCCCTGATGTATCGGGAAATTAAAAGAGTGGGGTTAGTTATCGAACGCCCACGAAAATTGCCCAACTTGATTGACGAGGTGTTGGAACTGTTGGAACACAGACTGTGATTTTTAAAAAGCTGGATTTGATTATGGAGGGAATCAATGCTCTACGCGTGAAGCTGGATCAGTTGGGAGACCGCTGACTTAAGGGGAGTTTGTGTGCTCAAACACTCAAGGATGAGCTCCTTGCTAAATTCTTCATTCATGATTATCTGCATTGGCGCCCAAACAAATTTCTCCCAGAAGGTCGTCGTCTTGGTTACCTGCTCCTACCCCCACACAGAGACTGTCAGAGATGACTTTCGCCTTCCACCGCGAACTTTGACACAAAAACTGTGTGCCAGGCCTCTGGCTCCCCCCTCTCTCTCTGAATCACGCGTCTCACTGCTTACTGTCTGTGTTATCAATGCTGTATGTGCTATGGCGATTTTTTGCATGCACACAGACTGTTGTCCTGTTCGTGAGAATAATCTGTGGTCATATTTTTTTGTCTCCTCCAAATGTTATCTCTATGTTTCTCTTCCATTCTGCGTAAATGGTGGCGCCCTCTGCTCTGGGTTTTTGGTGCTTTAACACTGGGCCCTGTGCAAAAACGCATTTCATCTTGTACTTGTACAATGTATGATGAATAAATACCTTTACCTTTACCTTTCCCACCAAGCCCTGGAGTCGGGCGAAGGCAGGCACACCTGCTGCAAGTGTCGATAGGTCTTCAGGTCGGTGTCGGCGCTGCGGCAGCACAAGAGGAACCATCAGGGTGGAGTTGTGGTGTCCTGCTGCAGCGTTTGCGGCTCCACGCTCGGCTCGTCCTCTGACCTACAGACGGAGCTCGGAGGCGGAGATGTGCAGTGTGTCTACCACTGCAGCGTATGCAGCAGGACCTTCTCTTGCATGTCCACCTTCAAGAGACACTGCGAGCAGCACCTGAAGCAGCCCGGCAGGGCGCAGGAGTTGGGCGAGACGGACGATGACGACGACGCTGGAGACCCTTCGTTTGTGCTCCACACGACAGCCTCTGCCTTGCAGTACACCTCTGAGGTCAACACTCGCTCAAGAGCCAGAGCTACGACTGCAGAGGATGCCTCCGACTGAATGGTTTGGCTGTGTAATTGCATTGTTTACTTCTATTTATGTATATTCCATTATGTTTGTACGAAACAAGTTTGTGGAGTGCAAGAAATATGGACGATATAACTAAATGTTCCAACACGTTATAGTATATAGTTTAGTTTAGGTAAAAGATAAAGCTAAAATCTTAGCACTTACATTTTGATTTTGGCATAAGTAAAGCATTCTGCAAAAGTCATGTGAAGGAGCTACATACACTGTATTATGATGTTTATTTAATAATTTTCACCAGTTACTGAAGCTCTTAAATAGCCATCATAGCCCCAGTCAGGGTCAGACAGACCAACTTCCCAGTCTGCTCAGGACTGTAACAGTAGGTCAGATGTGCAGAGACATCAGCAGAGATGGTGCCAAGTGCCACTCTCATGTTCTAGCATTGGGAGTTTCAGCCTCAACCAGCCCTGCACCTGTGATGTGGTGGTGTTCTGAAGGGACAGTTTCATGTCTGGTAGTTTCAGCCTCAACAGCTTGAATGTGTCACGGTGACGGCTCCGGACCCTTCCCTGAGGGTGTGTCGTTACGTTGTCTGCGTGTCGTTAGGTCCATGTTTGTACTTCCGTGGGCGTGGGTCGTCTGTGAGCGTGTTCGTTTGTTACACCTGTGCCTTGTCTCGAGATCACGAGGGTGTGTGTTAGTCTGCTATATAAGGTGCGTTCGCGCAATGTCGTGTGCTCGTCTTTGTCTTGGTTTGCACGTCGTGTGTGTGTTTATGTTAAACGTACTAATAAAAGCAAGTAACGTTGGCTACTGCAGACTGGATCCGTGTCTCATCCTTCTGCCCACTCCCAGCGTTACAGAATGTTGCATGTTCCTGCAGTTTTGGTGATTTTGCATTTTGTTGTTTTGGTGCTGTCCGAGATTAAAAAGTAAATGTAATTGTAAAAATATAAATGTGAGTTTTCACCTTTAACTGCAATATGTTAGTAATAATATAAAAGTGTTCTGCAGAAATTACTGGCAAGTTTGCATTTGAAACACTTCTGCACTTTGGTAAATGAATCAGTGAGAAGAAATCCTTCATACACGATCATTACTGACTTTGACCTGTAATCCCTGATAATCTGATACTGGGCTCATTCTCATGAACTGTGCCTGACGTTAATAGAGATTTGTGGTTTTAGAAAATCTGGCCTTCAACATTACTGTACAGCAATGTTCACCTTCAGTTCATAAAGAGTGAGGGCAGACATACCAGTTTGCCACAGTTGAATCTGTGAATTTGTGATTGTCCGTGACCTTCATAGTATAACAATGTTTATATCTAATGTGTGAATGCCATCTCAATGTAATGAGTTCTGTGCATTAAATGTGGCTACTGTTGCTATGGTGAATACCTCATGCGGCTGATGTAATCAGTGAAGGGGTTATAACAACCCATTGCAAGAAAGATCAGCATGTGTTGCTAACTATTCCACTTAATGATAAGCTTACTATTATGGCACTTTAGAGAAACCGGGCATAGTGGATACTTAGAATATAGACAGTTATACATATAAAAGAATATAAACAGTTATTAATATATTAAGTATTCCTTTATTTGAAATTACAAAAAATATTGAGTGTTTTTAAACAGGTAATGAAGTCCCATGTGTCCCGATGTAGTGAGACCTGTGGTCCTGAGGCAGACTGAAGAAGAGTACAACACCCACACAGGGTTGCATTTCTCCTGACATGGAGTAGGGTCAGTGCTGGGGATCCTCTCTGGGTCTGGATGGGTTCCACACGGACAAGAGGCTAAAGGTCACTACCACATGGGAAAGTGCTTTGACTTGACCTGTTTAAAAGATGCCATGTTGAAGTTATTCGATCCTGCATTGCTCAAACGGCCGGCGTGGCCTGAGGCCTTACTGTTAGTGGTTCTGTTCATACGCCATTTGGATTTAAAGTCCAGACATTTCAATGAAACCACAAAAAATATCAATGTTATGGATGGCAGTATCACACATGTTCGACACTTTTTGAACATTACCTCTGAGAATGTAGCATCTTATGTCCTTTTTATTCGCCACTCTATGGTGATTGACATGTGCCGCCTCCATACAGGATTTCTGTGCAGGCAGATGGATCCGCCTATGCAGTCCCCTTCCTCAAGCGTGACTGGTGCATCCAACATGAATAGCGTCTGTTTCCAGTGAGTCGGCCTATTGAGGGAATTACACTAATGTTGTATTATTCACATTTTTCTTTATAGTGAGGCACAAATAATAGACAAAATCTGCTAATTTGACTGACTCCATCATGGTCTCAAAAGCAGCCCACGTCATGTTCTCAGTATCCCAATGTAACCCCATGTTCACCACTTCTCAGAGTAACACACAACACAGGCACTAGTAAAATGGTTAAATGCAAATGCAAATTACATTTTAATGCATTGAGCTAAACAGATAGATGGCCACGGGAAGGAGTGGTTCCTGGATATGGATGCCCTGCTTCGTATGTCGCAGAAACAGGAGCTGCTCTGGCAATTCAGCAATGAATCAAGAGGACAGTTCCTGATCTTTTCCACTGCCCACAACACCTCTGAAGATTTCTGGACAGAGGCCTTCTAGACAAAGATGTGATTAATCTGCATAAGGGAACATTAAGGTCCTCATAAATCTCTCAACAGAAGCTTTGATGTCATCCAAAAACTCTGCCTTCTCTGTTACCCCTCACCTCCTGTCCCTTCTGTAGTCCAGCATCATCCAGCCCATTCTATTGTATAGCTATAGTTAAACACGTGAGAGGTGCGCTCGTGACGTTAAGCACAAACATTCATTTTAACAGCACAAACGAGCACAAACGTTTTGGACTGATTTGGACGTGGAGGGGTGGCTGGTGACGTCAGGCGTATGAAAAAAACGGTTATATTTTAAAAACCTTAAAAGAACAAATGTTACTTTTACTGGGTTTATCTGACTCTGGAACCTTTTCTGCACTCCTGTTGACCTCCTGCGTCCCACTAGTCCTAACTCTAAGCCTCACACTATCATCATTTAGATCTGGCTCATCTGTCTGTGTTTGTTTTTCTGCAGCTGTTTTGTGCACAAACTTCACCAGCCTGTGTTTTTGCACTTTTTTCATATCTGGATGATACACCAAATACGCTGGACTGTTTTTGTCGTATCCCACAAAATATCCCTGTTTGTATCTGGAATCTAGTTTTCCCTTTTCTTGCTTATAAGTGTAGCAAACAGATCCGAATCGTTGCATTCTGGACATATTGGGCTTTTTGTTCATCAACATCTCATAAGGAGTCAGCCTTGTGTGCTTATTGAAGCATCTGTTACGTACCACTGCTGCCGTTTGTACTGCGTAGTGCCATAGGTGTTTTGGTACCTCGCTTTCAACTAACATACACCTCCCCATCTCGAAAAGAGTACGCCACCTGCGTTCTGCAGTCCCATTTTGGTGCAGTGAGTACGGAGCTGTCGTTTCATACCTAATTTTGTTTCTCCTCAGCAGCGTCTGGAAATCACCACATGTGAACTCAGTTCCATTATCGGATCTGATACACCTCACTTTCCCATAAGGCAATGCATCGGCAAGGAACTTCTCAGTTGCCTGCACTGTGTCACTCTTTTTCTTAAGAAAGTATATGAACACTTGCATTGGAGTAATCATCAGTGAAAGATAGCACATATTTTTACCCTTCTAGTGACTCTGTGGCTACTGGACCTGCAAGGTCTGTGTGTACCATCTCTAAAGGAGCCTTTGCTCTGGCATCGGAGTTCTGGTTTGTGTAAACTTTCCCTGAATACACACTTCCCACTCTTGTTCAGGTCTACTCATTTTGCCTTTGATCTGCGTACCAACATCTACATCCCGTAACCTAAGCACATCTTCATAGTTACAGTGGCCTAGTATCTCATGCCATGCTTGGATGTCATGGGTTGCATTACACTTGTCATCATTAGAATCACTTTCATTGTGCAGGTAGTACAACCTGCCATACACATGAATGTCAAACCTGGTACCGTCTCTTGCTGTCAGGACGTCTTTGTCTTCTTTGAAGACGACTGTGGAGAAAATGTTCTGTGGGTACGACGGTATATACAGAGCGTTTCTCAGTTTCACTTGGCACCGCTGTGTTACGGAACAGCTCCGGACCCTTCCCTGTGGGCGTGCCGCTATGTTGTCTGCGTGTCGTTATGTCCATGTTTGTACTTCCGTGGGTGTGGGTTGTTTGTGAGCGTGTTCGTTTGTTACACCTGTGCCTTGTCTCGAGGTCACGTGGGTCTGTGTACTTCACCTATTTAATGTGCGTTAACGCGGTGTCTTGTGCTCGTCTTTGTCTAAAGTTCATGCCTGTGCAAGCCTCCGCATTTACGTGCTTGCACCGTCCGTGCTGAGCTTTGCGTTGCGTGAAGTGAAAATAAATGTTCTGTGTGCACTCTAAGACGCTGGTCGTGTCTCCTCCTTCCTCCTGCACCACAGCGTCACAGAAAGACGAGCCGAACAAGACGACGTATGCCAGGATACGCCACCCGAGCACCGAGGGGGAAGAGAAGGAGCAGGCGTCACCACGGCTCTTCCCCAGTCCGGCGCCAAGAAGTCCCCGTTACCGAGCAGCAGATGAAGCAGGACCCTGTCTGCACGTACCTGCTCTGTGCCGCTCGAGAGACGGAGGATGCCGAGACGGCGGAGTACTTCCGCCGATCCGCGGCACGCGCATGGGAGGAGAGACACCCCCACGCGTCCCTGGAGCTTCCACCCATGGCTGTGAGCAGCAGTAAGAGGGAGGAAGCAAGCGCACCGCTCCTGGTTCTCCCTGAGGAGGAGGAGACCAGTGAGCCGTTCATGGTGGGTGCGGGTACCTTTGCCCTCACCCCTCCCGAAGTCGAGTTCGGCAGCGACGAGTCCGGAGAGGAGGAGAGCCCCCGCTCCTCTGTTCGTTCGGAGGAGAGTGAAGGCGAAACCAGCTGCGCTCCCTCTATTCCCGCAGCCCTCCGGACGGCTGAGGAGGAGAAGGTCAGCCCCCCGTCGTCGTTGTTCTCCGAATCGACGGTCTATTATGGGGAGGGTGACGAGGAGACCAGCTCTCTTCCCTCCAGCCACACATCCTCCACCGAGCGCCACGTGGCGGAGGAGGACGTCAGCCCTCCCCCTTCCCTATTCTCGGCTCCTACCGTGTATTATGGGGAGGGGGTGGAAGTCAGTCGCCCTCCGTCCGCCTGTTCATCACCCTTGGGGCGCGAGGAAGAGAGCGAGGGGGTGGACAGCGCCTCTGGGTGTTCGGAGAGCACAGTCCACCTAGGGAAGGAGGTTCCTCAGTCTCCCTCAGCGGCGAGCAGCATGGACTGCTCCCGCTGCCCGACCCCGGAGTAACCCATGTCGCTGGGTCGGAGCGTCTCCGAGAGCGAGGAGGAGATGGAGACGTCGGGGGCGAGGCGACGGCATCTCCAGGAGCGCAGGGGGGTCCTGGTGTGGTCAGCGGTCCAAGGTGGGTGTGTCATGCGCCCTTGGAGCCGCCACGGACACCAGCCGGCGCGCGGCAGAAAGCCAGGACTCCAGCCGCGCCCAGAGGGAGAACCGAGGCTCCCCTAAGGAAGCCACCGGGAGCGCGGCCAGCGGGAGTTGCGAGCGGCGCAACGCGCGCGAGGAGTCGGAACCCAAAGACCGGAGGGACTCCGCCGCCTGTTCCGCCTGCCGCGCCCGCCCAGCCTGCTTTCCCTGGAGGGATAGCAACACCGTGTGCGCTTTGGCAGGCAGCTGGAGCGGTGCCATGGCTGCCTGTCCCTATATGTTTGTCCATTCCCCTATGTCTCCCTAATCTCCTTTTCCCGTTCGTTCCTCTTGTGTTTCATGTTCCCGTGTGCGTGTTTGTGACTGTGCCATTGTTTAATGTTTTCTCCCCTGTCTTCCCAGGGAGGGTGTACTAGAGCTGTCCGCGGCGGTTCCCGCCGTCGGGGGTGACTGCTCTCGGAGGCTCGTGATCCCGGGGGCTCCGGACCTGCCCGTTGGTGTTTGTACGCGGGAAGCTCCGGGAGTAGCGAGCCCCTGGCGGGGGGTTCTGTTACGGAACAGCTCCGGACCCTTCCCTGTGGGCGTGCCGCTATGTTGTCTGCGTGTCGTTATGTCCATGTTTGTACTTCCGTGGGTGTGGGTTGTTTGTGAGCGTGTTCGTTTGTTACACATGTGCTTTGTCTCGAGGTCACGTGGGTCTGTGTACTTCACCTATTTAATGTGCGTTAACGCGGTGTCTTGTGCTCGTCTTTGTCTAAAGTTCATGCCTGTGCAAGCCTCCGCATTTGCGTGCTTGCACCGTCCGTGCTGAGCTTTGCGTTGCGTGAAGTGAAAATAAATGTTCTGTGTGCACTCTAAGACGCTGGTCGTGTCTCCTCCTTCCTCCTGCACCACAGCGTCACACGCTGCCCACTGCTGTCGATGAGGGTAACCCAGAGGGATCAATTCCAAGTTCAGAAAGAAAAGTATTTTCCACCGTTGTTTCTAGGTAAAACAGAGAAATTGAGGGCTTTTATTATGGACTGACAGTTTAATCAGCCAATCATCAAATTAGAATGGTGGGGGCATGCTCCAATGGTCTCAGGGTATTCTCGCTGGTCCTCATCAGTTCTGCGTGGTTGGTGCCTTGTGAGCTTTTAGCTCGTGTTAGCTAATTAGCTAGCTCCTAGCCAGCACTGCCATGAGGTTTTACAAGCGGAAAGGATGGAATTGCAGGATGTTTATAATAGATAAGTGTTCAGCTATTAATAATTTGCTGTCATTTGTGAACGAATTGTGATGTTTGGACTTCTAACTGACTGGCTCCTCAAAGTTCTTGTTCTAGACGAGACTCTCATGCTTTTTCTCTTTTGTAATAAAACTCTCTTCTAACCACATAAATAAAACTAACCTCTTTTAACCACATAATAAAACTAACCTTTTTCCACGACAAATGCTAATTTTATTGTTGTGAAACTATCTCTTTAAGTGGTCCCAAAAAGAGACACTGAAATCTGCGTATTGTCTTGGCCCAGTAGATACAGATCACGTAGGAACCTGTGCCATACTGGTACTGAAATATCCAACCCTAGTAAACAAGTAACATAACTTATATGGATGAGTTAATGTTTACTTTATTTAGGAAGTTTTTTTAATTAAATGTTTCATTACTTTTTCTGAATATTTAGATATGCCTAATTACATATCATGTACCACCTACCACTTATCGCTAAAAATATGAAAATGCACAAGCAGAACAGTACAGTTTAGACATCCTAATGGTCATTCACCATCTTGTCATGCCTGTATAACTTGCATTTGCTGTAATATGTCTGTCATAGACATGTTTGCATTTTGGACCAATTACTGTTTGAATAAGAATGCTTACTGAAATCAAACAGGATAAGATGGTGATAAGATGGTCACTATTGACCAGTCAGGTTCATCTTAACACCACATTTTGCAAATTGACATCTTCAGGAATTAAAAGTGACCGGGTGAAAACAAGCAATTAGTTTAATAAGGTTTTTTGAAAATATACATCCACAACGTAAATCATCATTTTGTCACACACAATACATACTTTAAAACTACATACTGGTGTTATCACACTACTGTCACACACACACAAGACTTCCATGTAAACTACATACTGGTGTTTTCACACTACTGTCACACACACAAGAATTCCATGTAAACTACATACTGGTGTTTTCACACTACTGTCACACTACTTACCTGCTTTAAATGCCTGAGCTGAGCTCTGAAAAAGATGGTACAGGAAACAGAAGCATTACAGTATACCACGTTGCCATTGCTAGTTAACATCATATTTGCTCTGATGGCAGTATATTCTGACTGTTGGCTTGTAGCTGGGGCATCTATTGCCTAAAGGTTAGTGACATGGATCTGGCCCTGTAAGGTTGGTGATTCAAGCCCCATGGACAGCAATCCTCCTGGCTGAAGGGCCCTTGAGCGAGGTCTCTAACCTCGTAACCCCCCACCTGCTCCCCAGGCTCTGCTGCAGGTGGCTGCTCACTGCTCCAGGTCTGCATGTGCTCATTCTGGATGTGTTAAATGCAGAGAGAAATCCCTCTAAAGAGAATTAATAAAGGTTCTTCTTCTAGATGGAACCTTATACACAGTTAAAATGGCTAAGGCTAAATGGTCTAAAGTTGGTTGTTTTTCTCCATAAAGGACTCCAGGATGTGAAAAAAATGTTGAAAAACCACTGGGTGTAAAGGGGAACACATCAAATTTAATGAAGTATCTGGCAACACATGGGATCCAATACCAAGCATACCCACAGGCAGACTGGGTCAATAAATGTGTTTTGTATTTATTTATATTTAAAGTATTAATATACAGATACATTGAAAATAAAAATACATACTTTAATGTCATATACCTATTACAAAAAATCTGTAGTATCAGGGATCTTCAGTTAGGTGTATTTCAGGAGGAATTTTATTAGTTACACTGTTGTCTTCATCAGAAATTACATCAAACTAGTAGTAGTATCCTTTATTTAACCAGGAAAAGACTTTATTTGA
Organism: Brachyhypopomus gauderio; assembly: GCF_052324685.1. Classification (NCBI taxonomy): domain Eukaryota; kingdom Metazoa; phylum Chordata; class Actinopteri; order Gymnotiformes; family Hypopomidae; genus Brachyhypopomus; species Brachyhypopomus gauderio. The sequence continues at coordinate 11,849,854 of NC_135214.1, forward strand.
GATTAAAAACCTCTTTTCCAAGAATGACTTGGCCAAGACAGCAACATAAAACATACAAACATACAACCAATCAAAATAACGTACAAGATACTCAATACATATAATCAACAAGTGTCACATATTTAGATGGTAGGGCAATTACAAAAGCCAAGTAATATATTTTCTCTGTCCTTTAAAATTGATTTGAATTTTTTCCCCAGTCAAGCGAACTTTCCCAGTTCTGTTCTGACCTTTGGGATCAGCATTAAAATGATGTCCTGAGAGCACAGGCCATAATGGCTGAGGGTTCTGGACAGAGCATAAATATGCAGAAAGGTTTCCAAGAATGCGTTTATAGATAAAACCCAACCAATGAGACAATCTATGATCAGTCAAAGATGGAATTTTTGCTGTAGCATACAGGGTGCAATGATGTATTCGCCCACACACTGAATGCCATAAATTCTCATCATGGATGAACACAAATAGTCATAAATCTTCAATATTTATGAATGTAATGGGGTGAGAGAAGCAGCGGACAATGAGGATGGTGCCATGTTTTCTTAAATGTCCATCTCCACGAATTTTTTTTCATTGACTGTAGTGGCAAAATTTCGGTCATGGGGTTCATTAATTAACCACTTCGTGCGTGCAGCCTAAGAGTTTCTGACTCGTCTCCATGTCCAATGTTTAACCGCTATTCGTATTACTTCAGTGTACTCACGGACCAGTTGAGCTTCATTTTGGTTTCGTTTATTCTTGTTGACGTGGTAACACAAAAGTATCTTGGTACAAAAACAAAAATAAACACAAAGGGAAAATATATCGCTTAATCAAGCACCATTTGTCTTCCTTTAAGGCACTGGGCACATAGACACGGGCACGGTCAAAAAGCTATACGCCTTCATTGCTGCACGAACTTCACCTTCTACCAAAACTCCACCCCCCCACGTCTTTTTAATCATACTTATCCCACCAGACCCTGCTAACCAATCAAAACTCAGCATCAACATTATGCTTCTAAACAAGCCTATTTAAATTACAACTAGTCAAAAAAAAAAACAATGCTAAACATTATTCTGGAATATACATTCAACAAATACTCATCAAAATCACTTTCAATAATTTGGCTCTAACAGACTCAATCCAAAAAACTTAATTCATGACTAAATGAATTTAGTTTTTTGGATTGATTCAATGAAAAAAAATTCGTGTGATTGATTAATTCAATTTTATTACATTGAGCCAATGCTTTATTTTTTTCAGTGTATCTCAGGTGATAGAAGAAAAGGTGATAAAGAAAGTGATTTAATTGCAGGTAAACAACAAACATTAACCTTGTTTTACTCATTAAAAGATATTAACAAAATTGTGTAAACGTCAGGACACCCTACCCCCTAATTGCTAGAGATGTCCCCTAATAGCTAGTGTTGCCCCCTAATAGCTTGTGTGTCATTCAATAGTTGGTTGTCCCCTAATAGCTAGTGTTGACCCCCAATAGCTACAGTTGCTCTCTAATAGGGGGACTTCTTTTTTCCCTTTATACCTGCTCACTGGGTGAGACAATTTCTGCACATGGCTTCTCTTATCACTGTTATGCGGATGACACCCAGCTCTTCTTTTCCTTCCCACCTTCTGACACACAGGTTTCAGCTCGAAGCTCTGCATGTCTAAAAGACATTGCCTCTTGGATGGCAGCTCACCACCTAAAGCTTAACCCAAGCAAGACGGAGATGCTGTACATCCCTGGAAGAGCCAGTCCCCATCGTGATCTTTCTATCTCATTCGAGAACACCATGATCACTCCATCCATGGAAGCGCGTAGCCTTGGTGTAGTTGTCGACAATCAAATCTCCTTCACAGCCCACGTTGCTAACACAACACGATCATGCAGATTCGCCCTTCACAACATTCGGAGGATTCGGCCATTTCTCTCTAGGGAGGCCACTCGGGTCCTTGTCCAGTCCCTTGTCATCTCAAGACTGGACTACTGCAACTCCCTTCTGGCTGGTCTTCCTATGCATGCCATCAAACCCCTGCAGCTGATCCAGAACGCTGCAGCTCGGCTGGTCTTTAACCTTCCCAAGTTCAGCCATGTCACTCCCTTGCTGTGCTCCCTCCACTGGCTTCCGGTAGCTGCCCGCATCAAATATAAAACCCTGGTGCTGGCCTACAAAGCAAAGAATGGTCCAGCTCCACCTTACTTGATGGCCATGGTAAAACCCAGAAGCATACCTAGAGCCCTCCGTGCCTCAAGTATGACTCATCTTGACCCTCCATCATCCAGGACACATGGGAGACAAGCATCCAGACTTTTCTCTGTCCTGGCTCCAAGGTGGTGGAATGAACTTCCCTTGTGTGTCCGAACATCGGAGTCACTTGCTGTCTTCAGACGCCGACTGAAGACCCACCTCTTTCAAGTGCACTTTACATAATTATGCTTCGTCTATTGTGATTTATCGTCTCATTCCTCAGGTGTTTGTTATAGGTATTGCTTACTCTCTTTTTCTCAGGTATTGTGCATAATTGGGTTATATGAATTGCTTACTGTCTTTTTCCTCAGGTGATGTGTATATTCAGGTATAATAATGACTTGGCATAATCGTTAGGTATCATATGACTTTCGTCTAGTGGTTTTTCCAGCTTAGAGTACCTTGTGTTCAGGACCATCTATACTACCTTGGAGATCCCAAGCAACTACGTAGCACTTTTGTAAGTCACTCTGGATAAGAGCGTCTGCTAAATGCCATAAATGTAAATGTAGTAGTAATAATAATAATAATAATAATAATAAGTTAAACTTATATAGCGCCTTTACAAGTCCCAAGGTCGCTTTACAAATATAAGCAAAAATTAAACAACAAAATTAAACAGAGCCGAAGAAGGTGCAGGGGAAAAATGAAGGGAAAAAAGGTGAGTTTTCAACAGGGCCGGCGCTAGGGGGGGGCAGAGGGGGGCATTGCCCCCCCAAATTGTGTCTTTGCCCCCCCAAGCACAATGCAAGCAACGGCTTTTTTTATTATCTCTGAACCAATCACAAAAATGCATTTTGCTTTACAGCGTGAAGATATTTCCTTGCTTATTCCTGATTGGCTCTTTGAGTTTTGAGTCATAAAAATCGGCAGACCGCCCCAAACGGTTCAGTTCGGCAGTATATGTTCTGTTAGTGTGAGTGAAAGACAGGTATACTGGTAAACACTGTTCTGAGTTTAAACTGACTTCCACATGGTAATATTTGCTTAACTGTGGTTTTTCGTTGCTTTAATGTTACTCACCTCTTACATAGGTGTTGCTTAAATTATTTTATTAGCCGTTAGCGGTTAGGCTAACTTGGTTCTCCTAAACCTGCGCGAACGGCGGAAGCGTTTAAATACTTGCCGCGCAGTGTTGTCCGAAACGATATGTGGTAATAAAAAACAGGGGAATGAACATTTACCTGACGAATTTTAATGTTGCTTTTTCAGATTTGAAAAGTGCTGGAATTTAGGCTAAAGTACTTGAAAATGTTGAAATTGTAACTACTTCGTTTCACAACAAATATCTGTCTAAATGAACAGTTCTCTTGTCTTAGGTTAACAAATACGAGCCTCTTGTAATTCCAGGAGGAAACATGAGAGAACGTGAAGACGTTAAGATTGGGCGTTTTGAAAGTGTGATTAAAAAAGCGAATTATTTTGAGTATATGTATAAATATTTAACTTAATTAAGTTTAACGTGCTGAGAAATATTGAACTGGACCTTTAAAGTGAGGTACAAGTGCTTTAATTCCACCTTGTATAGGTGTATGAACCCGGCAAACATGACATTGTTCATTGCGCTGAGGCGCGGCGTGCGCGAAGTTACAAAATTCGAGAGGTGCACGACAGCGCGCGAGGCTGCTCTTTCCCCCGTGCAAGCCGTCGCGGCTCATGGTTTAAACCACATATGTCAAAGTCAAAGCCCGCGAGCCAGATCCGGCCCGCGAATTGATTATCTATGGCCCCCTGGATGATATTGAATTACTATTAGAACCGGCCCGCAGGCCACAGCCGCCCGATGGTGTTTTGTACGCACAAACACTACATTCCCCACAATGCAACGGTAGCCCGCGAAGTCACTGCAGCGCGAAGCGTCGCCAGTGTCCGCGCGGCGAAAATGACGTAATCGCAGTGGCTCCGCCAGCGCAATGAACAAAGTCATGTCTGCAGGGTTCATACACCTTTATAAGGTGGAATTCAAGCACTTGTATGTCACTTTAAAGGTCCATTTCAATATTTTCCAGCACGTTAAACTTAAATATGTTAAATATTTATACATATACTCGAAATGATTCGAAATAATTCGCTTTTTATTCACATTATTTAATGGTTGTTTATTTTCCCCAATCTTAACGTCTTCACGGTCTCTCATGTTTCGTCCTGGAATTACAAGAGGCTCGTATTTGTTAACGTAATACAAGAGAACTGTTCAGTCAGACAGATATTTGTTGTGAAACGAAGTAGTTACAATTTACAACATTTTCAAGTACTTTAGCCTAAATTGCAGCACTTTTCAAACCTGCAACACAAAGCAACATTAAAATTCGGAGTCGCGCACTATGGTCACTCGCGAAAGTATAAACCTAAATCAGCAGTCAGAGCAGACATCAACGTTCAGCTATCCCCCTTCTCAAAAATGACTAAACGTAAGGTGGACACTGAGAACGGGTTTCAAGCCAGGTGGGAGGCAGAGTACATGTTCACGGAGGTAAAAGGTAAACCTGTGTGTCTTCTGTGTGTCTTCATGTGATTTTTCTTTGAAGGAAGTTTGCTTTTATCTGTTTGCCTGTTGAAAAATGTTTTCACTTGAAATTACTGACAGATCCATAAGAAAATAGTGCTTTATTCATTTAAACATTAAATAATATACACTGTGTTAGGTCTTGGTTCAATAGGCTATGTGCAATCATTTCAATATGTTTTAATAAACATTGAACCAGTCCGGCCCTCGGCTTGTAGCAAATTTGTTTTTTTGGCCCTCTGTGTTTTTGACTTTGACATCCCTGGTTTAAACGATTGCTCGCCATCACAGCCAGTATTGTTATACTGTGCATAAATACCGCATTGTACCAGTACGTTTCATAACATCAATAAAAACTTCAATATTTTACCAGATTTTTTACCATTAAAGTGCAGTAGATAGATTTCTTATTTTATGTACTTTCATATTTTTTTCTTTTTCAAAATAGAAATGTGACGAATACTCCCTTTTATAACAGAATTTGTATTCTTTTGTTTTCTTTATATTTTAATTTCCCAGTAATATAAATATTCTCACTCATTCCTATTTCCATGTTTGAATATTCTCAGTCTGTGTATAGGTACATTTGTCAGCCTTTCAAGAAATAGAGTTGTTCTATTAGTAATGGCAGTATTGAAATGAAATACAATTAGATAATCTTTGTTCTCCATTTACATAATCAACATGTATTTTTTAATCATTGTGTTTTAAGTTCGAAAATGTGCATTTTTATTTCTTTACCTAATACATCACTTTAAGCCAGTATCAATAGTCATCATTCATGCACAAATCAAGCCTTGAATATATTTCTGGCTTCATAAACATGACTATCAACATGCCCCCTCATTATGTTTTACTGCCCCCCCAAGCAAAGCAGTCCAGAACCGGGGCTGGTTTTCAATAAGGTTTTAAACTGTGGGAGAGAAGAAGTAGAGCGAAGAGAGGGGGGAGAGAGTTCCAGAGCAGAGGGGCTGCGACACTGAAGGACCGACCACCCATAGAACTGAGCCTGAACCTAGGGACCACCAAAAGGCCTGCTTCCGAAGACCTGAGGTTACGAGAAGGCTTATAGGGTTTTAGGAGGTCGAGTAGATATTTAGGAGCCAGGCCATGAAGTGCCTTGAATGTAAGGAGTAAAACTTTATAGTGTATGCGTGAGGTAATGGGCAGCCAATGAAATCTCTCAAGAATAGGAGTAATGTGCTCAGATTTTCTAGTGTAGGTGAGAGTCCGAGCTGCAGAATTCTGCACTATTTGTAGAAGTCTAAGTGACTTAGCAGGGAGTCCATATAGCAGTGAATTATAGTAGTCTAGGCGGAAGGTGACAAAAGCATGTATCAGCGATTCAGCTGCAGTGGTGGGTAATAGAGGACGAATACGAGAAATATTACGAAGGTGGAAGAATGCTGACCTAGACAGGGATTTGATGTGTGGTTCTAATGACAAATAAGAGTCAAAGAGAACACCTAGGTTTCGGACAGTGACTGATGAAGAAATTGGAATGTCATTTACCGTGAGAGCAGGAGTATTGAACGAGTTAACCATGGACTTGGATCCAATGATTATAAACTCGGTTTTGTGTACATTTAATGAGAGAAAATTTGCCCTAAGCCAGGAGTTCAGGTCAATAAGACAACTATTTAACTGGGGTGGAGGAAAAGGTGCAGTTGGTTTGAAACTGAGGTAGACCTGTGTGTCATCAGCGTAGCAGTGAAAATATAACTTATGACTACGAAAAATATAACCAAGGGGGAGAATATAAATCATAAAAAGGAGGGGGCCAAGGACGGAACCCTGAGGGACACCATGCTTAATGGGTACTGTGTCAGACGTGTGGTTCCCCATTGAAATAAACTGAAGCCTGCCAGTCAGATACGAATGGAACCAAGATAGCACGGTTCCAGAGAAACCAATCTCAGAGAGCCTAGTCAGGAGAACATCAAGATTCACTGTGTCAAAGGCAGCAGTAAAGTCAAGAAGCAGCAGAACAGAGACACAGCCTATATCAGCGGAGAGGAGAAGGTCATTTAAGACACAGAGAAGAGCAGTCTCAGTGCTGTGGTGCTTACGAAAACCAGATTGAAATTACAGTCAAGAGCTCAAGCAGCTGGGAAGCCATGACCTTTTCTAGAACTTTGATAGATGGTTGACACCTTGTCACCGTAGAATTTCAGAAAGGCATTGCATAGATCAGTTGAGACAGTATTTGGTATTAGTGGGGGGCACAGGAGCTTATTTACCACTGAAAACAGAAGCTTGGGATTCTGACCAGCGGCTCTGAATACGTCAGTATAGTATGAAGCACGAGCATTATTTAGGGCCTCTTTATATGAGACCAGATGATCAGTGTAAGCTAGGTAGTGAACCTGCAGCCTAGATTTTTTTAAAAGACGTTCAAGACGTCTACCAGCTGTTTTCATAATACGAAGAGCAGGAGTAAACCAAGGCGATCTATGAGTAGAAGGCACAGCCCTAGTTTTCATTGGTGCCAAGGTGTCAAGACAATCACGTAGAGAACAATCATAGAAGGATACAGCATCATCAATGGATTGCATTGTGTTAAGATGGGCAAAATTGAATGTTTCCAGAGAAGCAGACAGAGAGAGAGAATCAATAGCCTTAACATTACAATAGGTAAGTACAGTTTTTGAAATAGGTTTGGGAACAGGTTGAGAGAAGGAAGCATTGATTAGTATGTGGTCAGACACACAAACACAATGACCAGTTAAATTAGTAATACTCCCACCCGTAGAGCAGATTATGTCCAGAATATGACCCTGCTTGTGAGTCGGAAAGTCCACATGTTGTGTTAGGTCAAAACAGCTGATCAATGATATGAATTCTGAAGATGCAGAAGAGACAGAGTCAAGGTGGATGTTAACATCACCGAGAACAATGATAGAGGAGGAAAGAGAACTGGCGAACGCCAAGATCACCCCAAATTCAGACATAAATTCAGTCAGAGAACTCTTCGGGGGGCGGTAAACCAAAACAAATATACACCCAGGAGCTTTAAGAACCAAAACCTCAAAAGAGGAAACATCCTGCGGGTTGCACACAGTCATTTCAAAGTTGTCCCTGAATAAAACCGCCAGGCCCCCACCTCTACCTATTTTTCTAGGTGAGGCCAGATAGTTAAAATTGGGGGGAGAAGCAGCATTCAGGTATGTAAAGTCACCCGGCACCTGCCACGTTTCAGTTAAAAAGAGTAGTTCCAACAGATACTGATAGAGCCGCAGAGGTTGAAAGTATGTGCATCAAGCCAGCGGAAAGAGGAGTACGAGTATATAGGGTAAAGGCTCAGAGTGCCAGTAGAATCCTCCATCACACGGTCAAAAAATAATAATCCAAGGGATGAAAAAAGTGTACACACTACGAGCCCACTTGGCCACCAACACGACATAATAACACCAAAGAGCCCGTCGCAATCACTACGTTAGCCAAAGCAGAACCAAACGCCAACCAGACACCCAAACAGCAGCCTACGCTACGGATGGAAGCTGATAGCCGATGGCAACAAGAATGAAAATATTCACTCGTCTTACCAGAGCCACAGGGATGGTACATGCAGGCAGGCTCGCAGATAGCAACAATAGCCGGTGAATTGCCGGCTAACCAAAGGTTAGAGATGGCACCATAGAGCAGGCAGAGCTATGGCAGTATTTCAGAGCAGTTCAGAGCAGATGACCAGAGTAAACAAAATCCAGAGGTTGAGGAACAAGTCCTGTAAAGTCCAATAGTAAAGTAGCCCAAAAAAGAAAATCAAAATAGAAGATAGAAGAAGATCCAGCGAGAAGCGGCAGCAAACAAGCGCACAGCGTAACTCTCGACCGGAACCGGAACTCGAAAAGAGTCTTCAAATGTAAATGTAAATGTAATAGGTAGAGTTGCTCCCCTTGGCTGAAATAACGTCAGTGAGGCTCTCCTTGTAGCCATCTCAATTTCTCTGGCATAGCTCTCAGGAATATTTCCCCACTCCCCAATGCAGAGTTCACAGCAAACAACAGTGAGAAGTTTGAGGAGTTTCTTGCATGTACAGCCCCCCACCCCCACCAAGTTACCCCACAGCACCTCAGTGGGATGAAGATCTGGGCTCTGATGTGGCTGTTATAGGACTCTCAGCCAGTCCTTGGTGGATTTACTGGTATGTTGTGGGTCATTGCCATATTGCAGAATCTGATTCCACTTCAGATTTAATATTTTTTTACAGAAGGTCTCATACGTTTCTCAGGCAAAGTAGCCAAAATTCAACTCAAACTAAACATGATTTATTTGTAATGCTGTGTTTTGGAGGATTTTACATTTACATTTATGGCATTTAGCAGACACTCTTATCCAGAGCGACTTACAAATTGCTTTTGTTTTTTTTTTACACTGCTAAATATGCTGTTATAATTCAGCACACCATAAAATACTTAACAAATAAGTTGCTTTTAGTGGACTGATGGTGACTCACATTCTTGCATGAAGAGTGGAGTGTTATTATATGAATTGAAGGCAGGCATTATACATGTCAGCATTTGTATACAGTACTCAAGATGAAAAAAACGGTACAACTTCGTGACTTTACAAATGTGTTCAAACTTTATTGTCTGAAGAGCACTACAAAGAACATCTGTAAGAAAACCAGAATATTAACACGAACAATTAAAAAATGTGTAATGATTAAGAGGATATGATGTAGATCTGAAAAAGGATATGTAGATTTGTAATGTGAAATGATATAAAATTATTCTGGATTATGGAATTTATGAGGAAAAAAACAAAAAAGTCAAATGAATTAACATTTTTTATGCTTCAATTTCTGCTGTTTTATGTTCAAAACCAAGAAGCAGAACAAAACATGGCACTAAAGTTTCTATTTTAACTCTAAACGTAATCATTCTGTAATGTACTCCTCCAGTTTCATCAGCAGTTCCGTTGCCATGTCGACTGCCTTTTTTGCGTCTTCAGATCTGAACCGTCCGTTTGGGATGTGGGGTCGTGGATGGTGGTCTGGGTACTGCGTTTTCTTTGCATCCACACCAAGAGCCCTGAGCTGGGTCAAAGTACTGGGTAAATCACTCAGGTAGGGGGCATAGTGGGATGCCTGCTGTGCAAGGTTTGTGATGGAGGCGTTGCTGGGGTGTTTTCCATTCCTCCGGTACTCCGTAGCGATGAGGGCTTTTTCCACTGCCTGATGCACTTTGAACAAGCGCCACTCTGGGCTTCCGTCAGCCTCGCTATGCGCAGCAGCCAGATCACACTGGGCCTGTCTGGACCAGCGCTTAGCTTCCTCTCGGTCTGGTCTTGGGGCTTCTGGGTAAGGTGACGAAAAATTATATCTGTAACGATTTCGATAGAATTGCTGTCGGCCCCTTCTATGAGACCTGGCCTCGTTGTTCCATCTGGAGTAGTAATGTGTGAAGTCATTCCAGTAGGAGTATGTATGGGGTTGAGAACATCCTCTGTTTTGCTCATCAATTTTGTTCAGCAAATATTTGAAAACTTCATTTGCAAGATCTGTGTTGTCCAGGTTCTTGTCTGGATGCCATCTTAAGTAAAGGCGTCTAATGGCCTTTGTTTTGTCCTCATTTGACATGTCCCAGATGTCCTTTAAGACCTGGTCTATCGCTCTTTTGGCCTCCTCCAGATTATGTGGTTTGGGCCTCTCCTGTGAGGGTCCATCCACTGGCAAAATGTCTATTTCAGTGCAGGTGCTATTTGTGACCAGAGCCGATTCATTTTCTCTCTTAAACTGATAGAGATCTAGAGAACTTACTTCAATGCACTCATCAATCCCAACCTGTATTTTATACCTTGAGGGTATTTGCCTCACAGATCCTGATAACACATCCACATATTCTACCACAATGGCAAAAAAGTATTCAATTTTTGATTCATCTTTTCTGAAAGCTACATATTCACCCTTTTCAAAACTGTTGAGGGGGTGCATATCAAGGGAATCATACCACTCTTCTGGTACAGGACTTCCAGGACTTGGACAGACACCAAGTGCTTCTTCACTCACACTGTTAAAGATTCCATGTTGCTGCAAGGTTCTTTCAATGTCCTCCATATAATCACATAACAAAAGCTGTTCAAGCACTCGTAGCTTTAAAGAGTCCAGGGTGTTTTCAAGAAGACCATTGATTTCTCTCGATAGATGAAAGTTGACTTCAGTCACTACTTTGGCAGCCTTGCTGTCATTGTGTTTCAAATAGAAGATGCAACCATCTTGCTGTTTCTTCACATAGACCTGCGTTTCTGTCGTGGTTCCCACAAGAGGCTCCTGGTTTAATAAAAGTTCAGTTTGGAGGTCTCTGCAACATACAATTTGTATTCTACCAAATGCTCTTTGACACATCAATGCAGCATCTTTTTGTGTAATGGTACCATTACTCTGTTCTCTAATCAAACAGATAAGACCATGGAGAAATTCACGAGAAGACAAGTGTTTTTCAAACCAGCCACTAAAATCACATGCCTTTCCATTATCACAGTGGTCCACGTGTGGACCAGCTAGGCTCTCAGAAATTACCCAAGAGAGGAATTTGGGGCGAATGTCCTGGGGCAGCAGGTGCAATAGATGTAAATGTTCATAGCGGTCACTACCAAGGTGGCATTGGTTTAATTTCACAAGTAGCTTCAGTTTTGTTTCTAGGGAGTTCTCCAATCTTTTGGCTTGGAAGACAGTGTCATTGAAAAACAGTGTGTGAGATTGATAAAGTTTCCCATCTGCTGATGGGAGATACAGCGTGTTGATCTGGTCATGTGCTTTTGGCTCCTCCTTAAGCAGACAGAAAAGCTCCTGGACAGCACGCTGGACCGTTTTCTGCTGGTTTGGCTGAAGTGTTTCCTTGTCATGAGTCTCGGAGTAAATTTCCTGGAGTACCGTACAGAGTTGTGAGGCACTGGCCTTTTCTTTAACACCGATCTTCTTGAAGAATTCTGCATAGATCATATTTTTTGCTTGAACGACATACAAATAGGGCCTAAACTCCGGAGCATTACGAAGTGTGAAAACTGCCTGGCTAGGTTTCACAAGGTGTGTGTCATTTTCGGTGAGTACAACAGGGAGGACAGCCAGCTCAGATGTGTTAAGGTCAACTGACTGTAGGTATGCATATACACTACTGAACACTCTAGCTCTTGTGTCTATTAGCATTTCTATTTTGCATTGAGAAGCACAGATATTGTTGAGGTTCTGCACAATATGTTCAGAGTTGGGGTTATCAAACGCACCTGCACCCTTCAGGGCATCTAGCTGATTTACAGAGTAGTCTTTAGAGGGTAATATGGGCATGGCAGTCCATATGAGACATTGATGAGCAGGATCTTTCTCCAGCAGTGATCCTTTAATGGCTACAACTTCTCGTTCTTCAGCAAAAGCTTTGTGATAATCACACAGTCTTGACTCAATTTGCACAGGAAAATTGAATTTTATGTGTGCAATTGCTTGCAGAAAATTCGATTTTTTATCATTACTCAGAACGGTCTTAAGCAATGTTAAGGATCTGTGTTTAAGTACTTGCAGATCAGTTTTACTGGCATCAGATTCAATTTGATGAGCGAATTCAGTTATTTCCTTTTCCGACACCTTATGTTTCAGTCCAAGTTCCTTCAGAAAGCACCTTGCTTGAGTACTTGAATCTTTGAACAACCCCCAAAATCCCTTTGGCACAAACCTCTCTTTTGGAAGCATAACCTTATAAAGGTCTACTTTGTCATCAAAGAAGTATGAGGCCATCTGAATGCAGCCATGATCATCATGAATGAATCTGACATTTCTCAATTTTGAGGCAATAGTGTTATTATACTCCTTGTAGTTAGATTTTTGTCTCAGTTCCACTATGAGTTTTACTAAATCAAGAAGCTGGGTCCACATCAGGCTGTTCACAGAGGGAAGCATGAATTGTACACAGTATTCTAAATCTCCTAAAACTGGGATGTTTAGATGTTGTGACAATTGGTGGTTTATTGCAGTATCCTTAAGGAAAATTGTGTTCATGTCATGCAACGTGTACAATTCTGGAAACGTTCTGTCAAATTCAGTTTTAAGTATGAACACATTTCTTTGCAAATTAATTCTCTGACGTTTTCCAGATATTGTCTCAAACAAGGGCAAGGTCTTGAGCATTCTTTCATACTCATCTGTGTTCTTGGAGGAGCTGATCCCAGATTGCAAGAAAAATTGAAGGTTCTCAGATTCATCACCAGAAAGTACCTCAAACTTTGAATCACGAACACAATACAACTGTTTCAAAACAGAAGTGGTGTCGCCGATATTTAGGAGTTCTGGCACTACATAGTAATGTTGAACCTGATAAAGACCTAGGAAGAAATTATGATCTATTGCCATGAATCCGAGTTTGATGAGAGTGGAAGACATGTTATTGTCAGGATCCTGAACAACAGTTTGTAGATTCCTGATTGTTTGTAGGAAACAGGTGTTGTTTTGACTAGGGCAAATAACAGGCAAAATGGGGCTGTCAAGGAAGTGGGCTTTAACTTCACTTAGGGCGTCACTTATGTTTTTTGAATCCCCTTTGAGTTGATCCTCAAAAAACGCCCAGAGTGTTTTCAACCATGTGATCACATCTGTGTCTGCCATATGAAGTCCATTCATCTCATTACAGGGTAACCGTTGGAGCAGTTGCTGCAGAACTGGTTTCAAAATCTTTGCTGCTACTGAGATAGACAATTTTTCAATGTATTTACCTTCTTGTAAAATTTTGATGTGCTTATTATTAACAACAAAGTCTGCAAATTCAGCCTCATGTCCATGAAATATTTGGCAAAATTTTGAGATTAGCTTTGGTGTGTCAGAGTCGAACTTCATTAACATCTGATGTTGAGTGAGAAGGAGAGGGAGCCCATTAAGTTCATCAGAGCAGGATTTCTTTTTTTCAGTATTTAGACAAAAGTCCAGGATCTTTGAACAACTTCGTTTATCTTTTACCAAAGTCTGGTTAATCGGTAAAGGTAAATCATCAGAACTTTTTGAGGGATCATTCAGTGCTTTTTTCTTCAAATATGTAATCACGGATAAAGGCACAACTTCAAAGACTTTTATCTCAGCTGTTTTAAAACTCTCTTTAATTTCTTCCATTTTTGACGAGTATGGTACCAACTTCATTCCAGCTTGCTCTAAAATTTGGAGGATGCCATCAGGGTCACGTGTCATGAAATGAGGTGAATCTGTTGAATCTGGTTTTGAGATACTGGACCAGGTAACTCTGTACTTGGGATCTGAGGAATGTGAATGATCCTTTCCCTCTCTTTTTAGAACAGGGATCACAGGAAGATTTCGTTTGTTGATTGACTTGTAGACTTCAACGATCATTTCATGCCAAATTGGAGAAACTTGTTTAGACACAGATGGACAATATCTGAAATTAAAGTCCAGATCTGATGAGAGAAGAGTTAAACAGCGGGGTTTATCCATTTTAAATGTTGTACAGAGATGTGTTAGGAGGTCAGCGTACAGAGGTGCAATGGAGTTTAGTTTCAGTGATCGATTCCACTCTGTTTTTAAACTCTCAGCATCCTCCTTCCACAAATCTCTTCTAGAAAAATCCACTTCAAAGTTTCCATTTACATGGACAGGAAGACCAGTTTGGACTGGCAGTGGTAGAGAGCAAAATGCTCGTCCATGAAATTCCGTCTCATTTGGTTTTGTGCCCAAACAAGCAGCCAGAGCCACTTGAGGGACTTTGAGATTTGAGAGGCATTCTCCCTCTCCTCCTCTTTCTCCTTCTTCTCCTCTTTCTCCTTCTCGTCTCTCATGGATATGTTTGAAGGAGCCATACTGCTCTGCAACAACCCACTGGCTCTTCTTTTTGCCAGAAGAGATCTGCACATTATATATTGTTTGATGTGGAATTGCATTTCCAGTTTTGAGACACTTCTGAACATGGTTAAGGAAATGTTCCCTTTCCTCTATGCTATTCTCATGGATGTTTTTCTGAACTAGAAAATAATTCTGTTCTGTGCCATCTTCGTTGATTTCATGGAATTGTATTTTTATGATGTGCTTCAAGAAGAGAATCAGTCCATCGGGCTCTCCAGTCAAAGACTGGGAAAGTTCTTTCATCTCATTATTGCTAATGACAACTCGAGATATCTCAGATTCCTCTGCCATTTTCTCTGTCCTGAGGGGAAGCCTGAACATTGTTCCAGACTTAAGAGCAAATTTGTCAGGAAGAAAAGTTAAGTAAACATCCTTGAAAGTCTCTTTGAATGTTGCTTCCATTGAATACATGCAGCCTGGTGATTCTTTTGTACTATTTTCCACATATTTTAGATTAGGATCAAATATGCAGAGATGTTCATCACCAGTTAATACAGAAGGACAATCAGTCAGCTTGTAAACCGAATTAAAACCAAGTCCATATTTCCCAGTTCTTCCCAAGGTGCCATGTTTTCCTCCTTCCCCTAGATGCTGAATGCCTTGCAGGTCCTCATCAGAGAATTTTCTGTTGTTGTACACACACAGTGCTGGGCCTTGAAGTGACTTCCATTTTTCTCCAAATACTTTTGTGGTGCCATGTATTCTTTTATCCCATACAAAGTGGATTTCTGTTGCCCCTGCATCATCAGCATTCTGAAGGAGTTCTTTAAGAATATCTTTCTTAGATGGATATGCATTAATTATGTTTTTTATTCGAACGGCGAGTTTCTCCCGTTGTCCAAACTCTTTAGTAAAAGGAGAAAACCCTGCAACTCTATGGTTGATCATTGTGTGGTGTCTTGTTGTGATTACGCCAAAATAACACGCTACACTCCGTGGTATCAGTTCGTGGCAGAATTTTAGCCCAGCTTCCACTGGCATCCATGGACTGTCGTTGAAGTTGAGTTTACTTGCAAATGTCAACATGCCTTGTTCATCAGGTAGGAGACAATCTTGAACCTTTTCTTCTTTAGACTCATACAATCCTTTAGTAACTATGGAGAAACAGATATGAAGGTCTGATTTTGAAAGTGGGCCGGGTGCAGTACTCATTTTCTCAAGTACAGCAGTAAACTGGTCTGCAGAAAACTTTTCTTTGATGCCAACACATTTCCAGAGATTTTCATATTTGGAGAACAAGGGTGGGAGTACATACAGGTATGGTTTTCCCTCAAATTCACCATTCCTGGCCACTGACTGCACATTTACAAAGTGGTCTTCGATAAAAACAAATGGCATTGATTGTGCATGTGTAATTATACCTGTTGGATCACCATCTTCAACCAAATGCTTATTGAGATAATCATAGGAACTCTGGGCCACTTGGAGGAGCTCAGACTTTTCAACAGCATGACAACGATCATGGACCTCCCTCAGTTGTTTGAGCACTGTCTCAACTGGAGGACTCTCATTCACCCCCAGGTTTGTGAGGAGGGGGTCATCTGGCTTTATATGCAGATATGAATGGTCAACAGAGAATTCAGTCCTGTTTACCAAGTTGTAGCACCTGTAACTGTACACTTCAGATGGCTTTTTAAGGACAACCATGGCATTATTGTCCTGATCAATAATCCGAGCTGGAAGAAATGATACATGTGGCAGTGCTTCCCAGTATGGAGAACTGACATCATGAAGACATCCCTTCATACAGTCAAAGAGACAATGAAGGTACCCCTGTGCTTTTATTCTATCCTGGTCCCAAACTTTGGAAACTGTCTTTGCTCTCTCTACAACTTCCTCTACTGTGAGAGTGTGACTCAGCATTCCCAAACCCAACAGTCGCTGGATTCGTTTTGGTGTGCAGTAGTCTTGTTGGCAATCATCAAGAAAGCGCCCTTCTTCTGGTTTATACAGGCACGCTACCTTCCCATGAGGGTTTACAAGTCTGCTGATGAACTGAAGTTTGCCATCTTTCTGTGTTGGAATGCATGGATTACTTTTCAGTAATTCATCAACTTCCTGGTTATGCAAGTCGATAGCATTCAAAATGAGAGAATTTCTACAGTGTGCATCCAAGTTATTCAAGTTTTTGAAAACTACTTGATAAAATTCAACCCAGTGAAATGTCCTCTCCTTTATTACCTCAGTGAAACCACAGCGAATGAAACTATTTCTTACCCATGATGGCAAAGAAACAGTACAGTAGCTGGATTCTGTGTCATTCAGAAAGACTTTCAGAGCAACTTCTCCAACTGCTTCATTTTCTACAATATTTGGATCCAGAAATCTTGCATTGTCAATTGAGCACCACGTTTGTCCGTTACTAAAAAGTTTGAGAGATTTGTCATTTGTGTTCTGTGCAACTGCTGAATAAATGGCATGAACCAAAGGTTGAAATGCTTTACCTACGCTTTCACCATTAGGCCAGAATGTGTAGTACGTGTAATTTCGAAGACTCCCATTTTGGGCCATGTTCTTCAGCTCGAGCAGTGTGGTGATGTAGGCAGTAGCTGCAGCATCTTGGAGTAATGCTTTGTTCCACTCCATTTTTGTACCACTTTCCCAGAGAGCTTTCCTGTTGGACGAGACTGCAAAAGACCCATTGATATGAACTGGGAGGCCTGTCTCAATGGGAAGAGGAAGGAAACAGAAAGCCTGCCCAACCACACAGCGTTCATCAGGGGACCAAACATTTTCTGCTTCTCTTTGTAGAGGTACAGCAACTCCTCCAACTGGCAAGGAAAACTTGCACTCTTGTACTTCTCGCTGAAACATTCTCATTGAATCTTTAGTTCCAAGACATGAGTAGAGAAGCCAATACTGGAGACTGGATGTCCCAACATTCTCATGAATTATTTTAGCAATGCATGCTGTGAAGCAATCAACAATCCTTTGGTATCCTGAGTCAAGGTTTTCCAAAGTGTTCCTGATTTCTTGGAGGTGCATTTCATTTGTAATTTTAATGGAACGTACTACCTCATTGGTGAATTTGTATAATTCCTGAATTTGTTCTTGTAGCGGTGGTGTGAAAGCATAATCAGAAATTATCTGAACAGGCACAGATTTTATGTTCTTAAGAAATAGCAGAAGATTTTGAGAATCACCAGTCAACTGTTTCTGAAAGGCATTTATGCGCTCCTTGTCGTACACCTTTGAACTAATTTCTGATTTAAGCGCTTCTTCTGGAGTGCGAAATGGTAATCTAATCAAAGTGCCACTGTAAAACATATGATTAGCCCTTGACAGATCACAATCAAAAATCCCTTGGTAGGATCGGAATTGTCCAGGAAATCTCCTGAACAGCCGCTCCTGGAATAAGTCAAGTTTGATTCCAGGATTTGCTTTGCTGTGTATGTGCTTCTCCAGGTGGGTGACATTTGGGTCAAGAATGAGAAGGCTTTTTCCACTTAAAATAGATGGAATATCTGTCACATGATAAACAGCATTGAAACCAAGTCCAAAATGACCAATTTTCTCAATCTTGTTTTCTTTTGAGGAAGATCCAACTCTGACGATGTTTTTCCAGTCTTCATCAGAGAAAAGTTTATCATTAAAGGCCCAAAGACAGGGTCCATTACACAAGGCCATTCCTTCATCGATGAGGCCGTCAGGAGGTTGTGTTCTGAAGTCAAGGAGAAAAGCACAGGTACTTGCCTCAGCATCTTCTGCATTTTGTAGGAGTTCTTTGAAAATGTCACTTTCCTCATCGTACTCTTTCAGAATGTTTTTAATTCTCTGGGTGATTGGCTCAGCTTGTCCACACTGCTCAATTCCTGAATACTCTTCATCAACTCTTATGAACTGTGGTTTCAAGATGCGGGTACTTAGCAAAGGAATCTTCAGCCATTTTGCAGTCACACTTAGTACTTCTTCATGAATAACATGGAATTCCTCTTGGTCTTGTCTCAGGTCATCTAACCCTTCATCACTGATGTCACAGAACACTGTGTTCTTCAATGGCTGTAGACTGAAGTTCTGGTTTGGTGCTCTGACAGGGACCGGGGTATCGACACTAACAAGCTTTTCATTTTTTCGCATCCAATCAAGGATGGCTATGGACACCTTCAGTTCAGAGGGCTCTCCATAAGGTGGGTCTCGGTCATCAATGCTTTGTTTTATGTCATGGAATATCTCTTCGATCTCCTCATATGAGAGTGTCTCCTTTACAACAAACTCTTTCAGCAGTTTGTCATATTGTAAAAATTCTTGGGGCACTTTTCTGATGTAAAGGGACAGATCCAGTTCAGCTGGGTAGGACAGCACTATGTCCCGAGGTGAGACAAACTCATTCTGGCACCAGAGCCAGGCGGTGCATTTCTTATTAATCTCTCCTCTGAAATATTCAATGTTTTCTTGCATAAATTTGTAAGTGCTGTGTAATTTGTTTTTAAATTCATAATCTGAATCTGGGTTGGCCTTGACCATGGCAATTGATCCCAAGACACACAGGTTCTCCAAGACCTTTTCAGCTGGAGGGGGGGGGAGAAGGCCAAGTTTTTCACAAATGGTCTCACTTAACTCTCCGGTAAGTGGCATGACATGTCCCACAATTGGGGAATACCTTGAAGACCTTATTTCTGTTGGTTTGTATAGACCCTTCTTCTGATTGCCCCCAACATTCAGTGTATTTGGATTGTCACATGGCACCCATTGCATTTGAATAAGGTCTTCTCTCTCCTTATCTGAGAACTTTGAGAGTAAATTGTTTCTGTTCAACACTTTTACAAGAACATCTGCCTTTTTAAATGCCTTATTTCGTGAGTGAACATGGAGTTTTTGGATTTGTGATGCAACATGAAGTACATTTTCTGAGGAAATCTGTTCTTCTTTTACCTGTAGGCCAAGGTGTTTCAAGCTCTGAAGCATCAAAGGGGTTCTATAAACTGGTGGTGGAAAAAAATCTTCCCCCAAAAGATCTTGAAATACCTTGTTTGTGGGATCAAATACACTTGATGCTTGTTTACGCTCTCCTTGTCCTGTCTTAATGAAACAGAGATTCTTGCTTTTCCTGAGCAATTCCTCACTTTGTGAGAAGAGAATGCTTCCATGAGTTAATATCCAGGTCATTATCTTCTGCTCATCTTCACTGCTGAAGAACCTTCTCTCAATGCAGTCCACCATCTGAAGAGCCAACTGAGCTGCATCTAGAAGATCAACCTTCAGGAGCATCAGTAATCTTCGGTCAGCTTCATTTGAACACCGCACAATCGTCTCAGGTACAGGCAAATCATTTGGAATGGATGGCTTGGACCTCAAAATAACTGCCCGTTTTGACTGAACAGTAACAAATTTTCCAGACATCAGTTGAAAGATAGGCAGAGCTGACAGCAAAGCTTGCTCAGCATCAGAGAGACTTTCTAAAGAAGAGAGATATGTTTTTATCTCTTCTTTTTCATGAAGGGAAGCAGCAGTGATGCCACTGATGACCTTGTCTCTGTCACAGTTCAAGAGGACTTGTAGAACATTCTTTGGAGAAGTTATCAGGACATAGTTTTCAATATCGTGATGCTTGAGACAATCATCCTTTTTAATGACTGTGCCTCCCACTGTCTGCACCACCTTCTTAATCTGGTCTGGTAAGGTAGACTCTCTGCTAGTCTGGAATATCAAAGTGGAATTCTTCTCCAGTCTTGCTAACAGTGTACAACTACTTGTTTTTTGAAGTGGTTCCATAGGGATTAATGGCATGCCAATGAATTCCTTTAACTCCTCCCAGTGAGAATTCAGAAATTTCCAGAATTCTTTCAGCCATGTTTTAGGTGGATGATCATGTTTATCAGAATTCCATTTCACATGAGCTTGTGCCTCTTTCCAATCTCTGGGCAAGTGTTTCTTAGCAAGTGTGGCAACATCCTTTGCATCCAAATTAATTAGTCTATACAAATCTGGGTCTGGAACACAGGAAAAGAATCAAATTGCCAGTGTTTTCATTTCATTACATTTCACCAAAATCTTCAGTTTTAATAAGTTATTGATTCATTAAATCATCATCAAAGATTTAAAAATATCAACAAACCAAAAAAACTTGTATAACAAGAAAATATAATATACATTTGAAATAATTAAAAACACTTTACATACTTATCACAGCCATTTGTCTGAAGTGATGGATTGTGTCGCTGTTCAGATCATCAGTCAAAAATCTCTCTTTACAGAATGGCAACAACACTCTAGAGGATCATTAACATTATTACACTAAGAAAAAATCATTTACATATTATTGCACTTCGAAATAAAATTTACATATTTATTCTAGTACTATTGCACATCACATTTTAAATTTAAAGTTTAAATTAATTGTGTGTGTGAACAATATATTCAAACCTTACCGTGGAAACTCTTCACTGTCAATCAAAGCTGTGTCCTCCTCCTTATTGGTGAATGATCTGAAGCTTCCATCGCTACATGGCAGAAGCTGTAGACCATAGAGCTCTTCATACTTCCCATCACTCAGCACAAACTCCAAGAGAGACAGTTTGTCATCCTTACAAAGCCTTGCAATCTCCGTTTTGCAGAGCACAGTTCTGACAAAACATGGGGTCACCCACTGCAGTGTGGCAGGTTCTGGGAAAGTTCTTTCTATTGCCTTCAAAACATGGTCAGGTACAGTGACAAGGTTTTTTCCTTCTGCTATCAATAATCGGACAACAGCAGCCATCATGCGTGTTTCAGCAATGCTGTTTGGAAAAATGGCATTTGAGATATCCACCCATCTGGTCTCATTTTCAGAAAGACAAACAACTTCTTTGCTTTGTAACAACAGTTTTAAAACATCCATTGCAACTTTGTGCCATCTAACCCTGTGTTCTGTCTTGCTCAGGTCAGGCCAAAGGTTGTAAACAATGCTGGCAGGCAGTATGGACTTTCTGGCCAATTGAACTGCATTTTGTATCATCATTAGATACACATGAAGAAACACTTCCTTCACCAGCAGTTCATTCCACATGGCGGATTCATCATTCTTCTGGTCATCCTCCTGCCATTTGACGTACCTTCGGTTGTCTGTAAGGCCAAAGCATGCATTAATGTGAACAGGGAGCCCAGTTGTATTTGCCTCATTGTTTGGAAGAGGCAGAAAGCAGCTTAGACCTCCAGTGGCAAGTCTTCTGTTTTCATCACATTGAAACGCTACATCAACCTGAGGAAGAAAGCTCATCTTAAGAGCAAGTGCATCAATCTCAGGTACACATCCTTCTTTTAGATGACAGGCTGTCACTAACCACTTTGTTGTTGTTTCGTCCTTTGATGGTGAACTGCAGGACACTGTCTTAAAACTAGTTGTACCTCGTACATACTCTCTTTGGAAACCAAGCATCCCATTTTCTTGGAGAGGATGTAAAGATGACACAGAAACTTTCATCCTGACATTGACAGTGCCCCTTGTGTCAATATGAATAATAGAAATGGATGACACACTTCTCATAAACAGAAGGCTAATGTCCACATCTGCAATGAAGCTGTCGAAGAGCTGTGCAACCTTCTTGTCGTTGTAGAGGTTATCAGAAATCTCTGAAGGTTCATCACGCAAAGGGAATCGGAAAAGTGTTCCTTTGAAGTACTTGTCACTGATAACTTTGTCCCAAGAACAACTGAAGACTAAATTAACAATGTCTTGAAAAGGCTTAAATTGGTTTGTATATTTTCTAAGGTGCTTTCTGTCTTCCTCGTCATCCAGTGACCATCGATAGCCCTCCCGTTCATCATCAAACATCATCTTTTGAGGGTCAAAAACAGCAAGGTATTTGGAACTAAACACACATGGCAAATCTAAAAAATAAAAAATCAAAATTTAGTATTTTCTTTCTTTTTTTAACATATAGAAATATAAATGCAAATGTAAATATGGCATTAATCCTTTAAAAGACCAGTATGGTACCCTGGGTGGTTTATTAACATGCACAGACCTGTAACATGGTAAACAGAGTTGAAGCCAATCCCAAATCTCCCCACTTTAGTTGGATCATCCTGCTTGATACTTCTTCCTGCTTTCTGTATCCCATCCCAGTCGTCTTCAGAGAAGGCGGCATTATTGAAAGCATAAAGAGCAGGTCCTACCAAAAGAATGAAGTGATATGAATACCACTGTATTGTCTGAATGTCTAATAATGTATTTATTAGAAACAAAGGACTTTATTAAAAACAAAAGGACTAGTAGGCAAAAGTAGGTTTGACATATTATGCAAATTAGCAAAACATTTAAGTGGGCAGAGCTTAATGGTTGTATATTTATATATGGTAATAATGGTATTATATTTATATTTTTACACTACGTGTGTGAACCCTATTGTAATTGCTAAAATTGTTCTTATTATTATTTTTCCCCCTGTAAAACGCATACTGTAACCTAGACCGTAAGGCCCAGAAAGATCAGATGTGCAATGAGAGAATTATAGACAGGGACCCACATTGACCTGATGGTGGCGCTATATCACACCAATTAGCTTTTTGGTCCGTATCTCCCACTCCATAGGTCCTAGAATCAAAATTCCAGTTGCGGTGCATTCCTTGGCTAAAATAAATATACAACCATTAAGCTCTGCCCACTTAAATGTTTTGCTAATTTGCATAATATGTCAAACCTACTTTTGAACGCAATTTGAACGTAATTTGTTTACGGGGGGAAACGTAACACTCGTGCCACATAGAGACACAACATGGCGTAAAGCGCCACACAGTGTCGTAAAATGTTGCAAATAAAATGTTATTTATTTTTACGGCGGTTTATCAAATATTTATTATTTATGGGGAGATGGGCCGCGGGCTGGTGCAAATTCATTAAAGTGCCGGTTCTGGCTCGCGGGCCGCCAGTTGATTAGCCCTGCTTTAAAGCGTGGCCAAATTTACTTCAGCAGCTGTATCTCAGCAATGCTTTCACCAATCTTCATGAAACTTGATAAGCTGATAGGGCATATGAATGTGAGGTCACTGTTCAAAGTTGGCCTCGCTTAGCCAATAGGGGGTGCCACAACATGGAAAAAACTGTTTCTCATTAACCATTGATCAGGCCAAAACTTTACATGCATTATCAAGGGCTCAAGTGGTATCAAAACACTGATGACCTCCTCAGCCACCCTGAGCCAGTTAATTGGTTTTTGCCATTTGACAGACTTAACATTGACCAATTATCATGAAACCTGACCACTCTGTGTCAGGACTCCTTCATGTTGTGAAAATCATGAATAGGAACATGTAGCTTGATTATTTTGATTCCTTGCAGTATCAAAAAATAAATTGGTTAAAATTGGCCTGTCGGGGGCGCTACAGTGCCCAAAAACCTAAGAAATCATAAAAATTCATGTTGCAATCCTGTTAAGCAGAATACAGACAAATAAAGGGTCTTGTACGATTCAGATCAACAGGGTTCCCACACCTTGGTTAACATCAGTCCAAAAAACATGGAGGTTAGGTAAATTGGCAGTCCCTGACAAATTCTTTGAGTGTGTGTCTGTGTCTCTCTGTTCAATAAAAAAAGTAGTGTGTGTGTGTGTGTGTGTGTGTGTGTGCACTTGTATGCCCAGTGGTGGATGGTGCTCTGCCACTAGGGTCTGTCCTCTCTCCCCTTCCTGCACCCCATTCAGTCCCCCAGGGGGCTGTGGATACCGGTAGAGAGTACGCTGTGCGCAATTGGTTGCCGCTTCTCGCCGGTGTGTGTGTGATTGGTTGTCTGTGACTTGTACCTGTGTGAAAATTGTAAAGCGCCTTGGGTATTCTGAAAGGCGCTATATAAATCGAACATTCATTCATTCATTCATTCATCAAATTCAAGGACCTTTAAATGACGTTCCAGGACCAACTTCCTCAAATTCAAGGACTGCACCTGGCAGCATTTACCTACTGTTACCCCTGAATGTTATCAAAAAACGATGTTAACACAATGCAAATTCAAAAGACAATGCCATTTCAAGCCATGCATCCTGAAATTTACTGTACATGACATCAAGCTCTGATTCAACGAAAACTTCATTCACACTCAACATGACTGGCAATTTAGCCAGTAGGACGATAGCCTGTCATTCATCCACTACTTTTTAATGTCATGCAATTTACCCACACTTCCTTCGACGTAATGGGCAACCCTGCTCTAATGAATCCACATTCACAATGGTCTTCATCTCCCAAAGCTTATAATTCTGACCTTATCTGATCTCCCTAGCTTGGGAGAGAGTTAGGGTTACCCTAACCCTAGGTCCACACACTGTCAGTACCATATCTTCTCCCATCATGGATGAACACAACCTCAGAAGCTTCTCCATCATCTGCATTCTGTATTAGCTCCTGCATAGCAAATTTATTTAATAAAACATTTAGGATTCATATTTATGATAATGCCTTTCAGCACAAGACCGCGTTATCTAACCTACAGAAGTCCTGTGTTAAAATCCAGAACTGAAGATGCAAATATTTCAGAGATCTTTGTAACTCCAAATCCGAACTGTACATGGAATTGGGACCTAGCCTACTGTAACCAACTCAGCGAACTCATTCTAAAGACACCAAATTTGACAACATTTCAACCAGGGCCGGCGCTAGGGGGGGGGCAGAGGGGGGCATTGCCCCCCCAAATTGTGTCTTTGCCCCCCCAAGCACAATGCAAGCAATGGCTATTTTTAAAATTATCTCTGAATCTATCACAAAAATGCATTTTGCTTTACCGTGTGAAGATATTTCCTTGCTTATTCCTGATTGGCTCTTTGAGTCATATAAAAATCGGCAGACTGCCCCAAACAGTTCAGTTCTGTAGTATATGTTCTGTTAGTGTGAGTGAAAGGCAGGTATACTGGTAAACACTCTTCTGAGTTTAAACTGACTTCCACATGGTAATATTTACTTAACTGTGGTTCTTCGTTGCTTTAATGTTACTTACCACTTACACAGCCGTTAGCGGTTAGGCTAACTTGGTTCTCCTAAACCTGCGCGAACGGCGGAGGCGTTTATACTTGCTGCGTCACATTCTTTGCAGTGTTGTCCGAAACGATATGTGGTAGTACAAAGGACCTCCCCAAAAAACAGGGGAAGGAACATTTACCTGAACATTTACCTGACCAAGAAGCTACGCTGGTGGATGGGAAATTTAAATATAAGAAACTGCCACATGGAAGTACAAACAAAAATAGTCATTTGCACTTCATGCAGGAAGGAGTTTGCTTATCACAGGAGCACTTCCACCCTTCATTACCACCTCAATGCAAAACATGTTGGGGCTAACGTGCAGGTCAGTAATGATAACAACTGCTAAATGTATTCGTAGTACGAGCAAACAGTGTCGCCAGTCAACACTCGACCACATATCGGGGTTCAAATTAAGAAACAAAATGTCAAAGTCCATGTCAGACAAATTAACCAATTCACTGGCGAGATGGATTGCTGTGGACTGTAGACCGCTCTCTGTGGTTGAACATAAATCCTTACAAGAAGTGCTGCATTGCTTCACTTTGTAAGTCGCTCTGGATAAGAGTGTCTGCTAAATGCCGTAAATGTAAATGCTGCAAATTGCGTCAGCTGATGCAAGTTACAAACTGCCATCCAGAAAGACAAATGTCGAAGAAAATCCAGCAGCTTTAACAGGTTATTGTGAAGAGTGCCACAAATGTGGCTCTGACTGGGGATCACTGGACCTCTGTTAGCAACAAGAATTATCTTGGTGTGACAGCTCATATTATAGATGATGAATGGAAGATCCAGTCATTTGCTTTGAGCATACAGAAGACCACTTCTAGGCACTACGGAGATGCCTGTGCAGAGGACTTTATGGCTGTGGCAGAGGCCTGGGAAATTATAGAAAAAGTCTACCATCTAAAATGGTATTAAAAAACATCTTCTGATTTACTCCAGTTCTTATTCTTCCAATATCCTGAGCAAAACTCCCAAAATTTAACAACATTTTTGGTCAGAATTTTTGGTTTGCTCTGTTTTCTGCACTCATCTATTGGTTTGTGTAGTAGACTGGTCGAAAAATAAACAAGTTTATGCTTATGTTCATTGATTTATTCATCATTCAAACTTTAATTTATATTTCTCATGTTAAATATTGAAATTTCAATTAATTACAAAGCTTCTAATTAATTCAACTAATTTTTTTTTATCGAGTCCTACCCCTAATTTATATATAACCAAGTATCATCATGTAATGTGCTATATTAGGCATATGCATATCTATGTATTAGTTTGTATGTTACTCATCAAATGTAATCATTTTCATGTGTGCTTATGTGACCTCACATTCATGCCTGTCTGTGCATTATGTGCCATTTATTGTCCAAAAGTGGAAATAAAAAATGGCTCAATATGTAGACTAATAGAACCAAACTAATACTTATTTAGGCAGAGTATGTAAGTAAATTTATTTGGGAATAGGGAATTCCCTTTGTCTTCAAATTGTGCTAATCTTCTGTTAAGTCATTAACTGGACCTGGAAAGACGCCCTCTCTCTCGCTCTCCCCCCCTCTCCCTCTCTGGGCAGAGGTAATGAATATTCAGTAATCAAGGCCCAATGGTCAATGACATGATGACCAAGAAAGTGCCTTACGACGATGCCCCTAAAAGCAAGTTAAAAACCCTTGCTCAAGGAGCCTCAAGCAGCCTGGCAGGCTTGGAAGGACTTGTACATTTGCGCCAGACTCGCTTAGGCTCAGAGACTCGAACTCGTTGGAAACACGCCAAACCATCGCGACCAACAGTTTGCTGGACTCAAGCCGAACACCACAGAGTCCACTGGAGCAATGCCAAAAGACCGCAACTACAGCTCTCAGAGTCCAACAGAAGATTCTTCTTTAGTACATTTTATTTTCGTTATTTTACGTGTCGTCGTCAAACTTAATTTCATTTCGTCTAGTCTTTCAAGTCAAGCTCATTTTTCTTAGTCAAGTTATCTGCACAGTTTGTCTGCGCCCTCCAGTTATGACTGTGACGTCACCGCTAAGTTTTCGCGATTTGAGCAGACCGGCTCCGCTGACCTTAGCTACTGCAGGAGGAAACGAACCATGAACGCACACCGGTTGGTCCACTTCACAACACACCTCTTCTTCGAAGTAAGATGCTCAGAAGTTCATATGCTGCTTTGGGGTTGCCAACCTGTACCTCACAACTTCTCTCTCTTCCAGAATCCGATTTAACAATTACTGTTACCATTAGCCTGCCCAAACTTTCTCCTTCCTATTTTCTTTCTAAAGACCTTGTGTCCATCCCTGGGTCCTAAGCTAGTTAGAAAACATCTTAGAGTAGCCATATAATCCATTTAAATCCCATGACCGTCGCCAATTGCTGATTACTCGATGCTGTTGTTTAATTTTCTATTCTTTGTTGTTACCATTATACCTCTGGTTAGATTAGTAGATTTACATATAGGTTTAGTTTCATTTTGAGCCGAATCATTCCATATGCTATTCTTTATATCAATTGTTATATTAACCATTTAATAAATTTGGACATTTATTCATTAATATGGTCACGGTGGTAAATACATATTTTGGTCAATGGTATTAGGTGCTGGCAAAATAATGACACGTTGACAGTAGACAAATAATAATAATAAATATAGCCGCAAGCGGCAATTGGCGGGTTCACACACGAATAGGCCACTTGGCTTCAATAGGCAATAGACCCAATAGGTCCTTTAGACCCAAAAGAAGCTGTTTGAGTGGAAAAAATGCACAAATAAATCAATGTGCAAAAAAATGTTCAATTGGGGCACTAAAGGCCCAAAAAGGATCAAAATAATGTGTATTGGCAAAATGATTCAA
Organism: Brachyhypopomus gauderio; assembly: GCF_052324685.1. Classification (NCBI taxonomy): domain Eukaryota; kingdom Metazoa; phylum Chordata; class Actinopteri; order Gymnotiformes; family Hypopomidae; genus Brachyhypopomus; species Brachyhypopomus gauderio. The sequence goes on from NC_135214.1 coordinate 11,878,201, forward strand.
ATCACAGAACTAAATCACATGCTGAGATCAGCTTTGTGTGTGTGTTTGTGTGGTATTTCATGTGAGAAATAGTTTTCAGTCCGTTCCGATGTTTGGCCACTAGATGGAGCCCAAGTACTACCATACTGATATCTCATTAATCTCAGTAATGCAATATGACATTTTGGTGAATTAAAAGGTTCATTTCTGGTCAGGCAGTGCACTTTTTGTTATAAGATGCAATTGCAATGTTATAGAACTTATTGATCTGGACAATACAAGACCAATTACTTGTCTGTATTCTGCATAACAAGATTGCAGCATGAGTTTTTATGTTTTCTTAGGTTTTTGGGTACTGTAGCGCCCCCGACAGGCCAATTTGAACCAAACTTGGCGTACCTCACAAGGACTTCAGGATATAAAAGCCTTTCAAATTGGGAATTGATTGCATACATGGTTTATGAGTTATAGCAATATAGGTCATATATGGCATGGCCACAATGATATAATGGGAAAATGGACCAATCAGAAAAATAAAAATCCAACATTTTTTTACGCAGTTTTTACCTACAGAGTCTACTGATTATGGTCATAGCAATTTTTCCATAATTGGATCAAATTCCTATGACTAGTTTGTAAATAGCTATTTTCAAACAATAGATGAATGTGACAAAAGTATGCATTTTTTAATAGGACTTGTAATTGCAAAGTTGTCAGGTCTACTGCAAGGAATAAAATGAAACAAGCTGCATGTTCGTAAGTGAAAATTTGGAGGAGTTATGCATGATTTTCACAAATAGCGCCACCTAGTGGCCATATGTTTTAAAACTGCACAGCATGACACATAGTCCTGAGATATGCACAGTGGTGAGGTTTCATGTTGTTTGGCCAATGGTAAGTCTGTGAAATGGCCAATTATTTCAAATAAAAATTAATTGGCTCATGGCGGCCATGTTTTTTGAGTGATGATGTCATCATTGTGTGTCTTGATATCACTTGGGCCCCTGATGATGCCTGTAAAGTTTTGGCTTGATGTGACTAATGGTTTCTGAGATACAGTTTTTCCCATGTTATAGCGCCCCCTATTGGACAATCGTGGCCAGCTTTGACCTATGACCTCGGAGTCATGTGCCCTAACAACTGTTAAAATTTTATGAAGATCCGTCAAAGCGTTGCTGAGATATGGCTGTTTAAGTAAATTTGGCCACGCCTTGGAGCTATTGATTGACATGTGACAACCAGACTGTATGCAAATCTCAAAATGTTTTTAAGCAACGTTGATAATGAGATTCTCCTGAATATTTTGACACCAAGGTTGTGGTGATCCGATGAAAAACCAAGGAGTAGTAGGAAAAAGTAGGTTTTGCATATTATGCAAATTAGCAAAAAATCTAAGTAGGCGGAGCTTAATGGTTCTTGAGGCTTTTTTGTTTGTCTGGAGCCAGGGAATCCACCTGAAGTGGAATTTTGTTTCTAGGACCTAAGGGGTGGGAGATATGGACCAAAACGCAAAAGGCTGCGCTATAGCGCCACCATCAGGCCAATGTGGGTGTCTGTACTTTAGCACGGTCTCGCAAAGAGACTACACCATTCTGCCAAGTTTGGTGTCTCTGGGCCTTACGGTCTAGGCTGCAGTATGCGTTTTATCAGTAGAAAAATAATAATAAATATAGCCGCAAGCGGCGATTGGCGGGTTCACACACAAATAGGCATATTTTGACCTCAATAGGCAAAAGGAAGCCCAAAAGGTCCTTTAGACCTAAAAGTGAAAAGAAGCTGTTTGGGTTTGGCCAGTGTGTGCTCTACAGATAGTGTGTGATGACATCTGCGTGTGTCAGAAAGGGAGACACAGAAATAGCACATCTGGCTAGGGCTGCATCTATGTGAACAATATAGGAAGGCCTGCATGTGTCTATACATGATTGGGCCTGTATATTACAGACAGAGAGAGATTGAGGGTGCCAGAGACTATGCTTTGTTAATTCACTCCTTGCACACCTTGCACGCCTAACATGACTGCCCGTGTATTCAAAGTATGAATGTAGTCTGCAAAGCCTGGCATTACATGACTGACATGACTGGCATGGCTGACATAACTGATATGACTGGCATGACTGAAATGACATCACTGGCATGATGAACAAAAGTAATATGACTGATATGACTGACATAACTGGAATGAGTGACATGACTGGCATGACTGTAATGACATGACTGATATGACTGACATGACTTATGTCTGACATGACTGGACTGACATGACTGATATGACTGGACTGATATGACTGGACTGAAATGACTGGACTGACATGACTGTTATGACTGGACAGATATGCATACAAACTATACATACATTTAGGTAGAAGTGTGTGTGTGTGTGTGTGTGTGTGTGTGTGTGTGTGTGTGTGGTAGTGTATGTACTCAAACTATGACAACATATACTAATACATACATACATAAGTATACATAGAAACTATACATACATATAGGTATAAAGGTGTGTGTGTCTGTGTGTTTGTGTGAGAGAGAGACAAAAAAGAAGCCAAATATCAGTTTGTATGAGCATGTGTTAGTCACTGAGATATGGGTGGGTATGGCTAGGGAAGTGTCATTGTGAATGCTATAGGAAGGCCTGCTTGCGCCTGTATGTGTGTGTGCCTGGTTAATAGACACAGAGAGATCTAGGTAGCCAGAGCAATGTTTACTTAGGGCACAGAGATGGGAGGGGGAATGTGGGTAAGAGTGTGAGAGAGACTGAGAGTGTGAGTTTCAGCTTGCGTGCGTGTGAGAAGGAGAAGGTGACAGAGGGACTTTACATGCATTCTTATGCATTGTATATAATACTGCACTGTAGAGCCATACGATAACCGATTTAGATGAAACTTGACAAATTTGTTCAGGATGGGATTCTGAATGGGCTTGTGCATTTTGGTCAGAATTGGGTAAAATATGAAAGAGCTTTAAGAATATGAATATTATATGTATCGATGCTGTCCATTAAAAAAAATATTTAGCAGGTATAAGTGTCCTCAAATCCAAAATCTTTGGATTGTTTTTTGATTTCACACTCTGTAGAGCAGGGGTAATCAATTATATTTTTCCGCGGTCCAATTTTGGCAGATAGCTCTGACCTGAGGTCCGGGGCGGCGTTGGCGAACACAAGTTGTTGCGGGGGGGGGCAACGTAACACTCGTCACGGGGGGGGGGGGGGGGGCGAACGTAAGTTGGCAACGTAACACTCGTCACGGAGTATTTTTCAGTAGCCCTGAAATAAATGCTCCGGTTTAAAATTTAGTCTCCCGTAAAAATAAAAAAAAAACGTTGGCATTTGGGTCCGTATCCAGTTAATCAGGAATGTGATTGGGTCCGGACAGGACGACGTTCGGGTCCGGATCCGGACCGCGGTCCGCCATTTGGTGACCCCTGCTGTAGAGTATTATAAGACTTTGCTTGACATGATAGTATGAAAATCCTAGGAGGAGTATGAAAAGTGATGATTTCAAACTATTATTAACTGTAAATAAACTTTGCATTTTTTAATAGGACATGTAATAGAAAAGTTGTTCGCACTACTGCAAGGAATCAAAAGAGTCCAATTGCATGTTCCCAAGTGGAATTATGTAGGGGATACACTTGCTTTTTTTGCAATAGCGCCCCCCAGTGGCCAATCGACACCCGGCTGGATTATGTCATAGGGGGCGTGCACTTGTCCACACCCAAGAGGTTTCGTGCAGATCGACCAATGGTAAGCCTGTCAAACGCGTGCCGATCACTGATTGGCCGATTACGTCAGCCATTTTGGAAGTATGGCATGTCTGCTTTAGGACCTGGTTTCCAGAGGCCCATAGATGATGTCTGTCAAGTTTCATGTGGATCGGCCAATCTGAGTGCATGGGGCAAATTTTTGCATGTTATAGCGCCCCCTAGCAGGTGAGGTATGGCAACCTCTGCGAGCTGCCCCAGACCCTCACACGGAAGCTGTCTGTGAAGTGCCATCTCATTACATGCAAGTTTTCTTAAGTTAGAGCTCCATATGTGCAAAATTTACTATTGAATTTACGCCCCCTCATTTGATTGGCTTATACTGACTAGGTAGTGAAGAAATTAGCATTTTTGTTGGATACATTTTAAAGTTCAGACTTTTCTGAACGTTTTGATACCACATATGTGCATGTCTGTGAAAAATCCAGGGACTAGTTCGCGCTAAAAGATGTGTGTCATTTTGCACATTATGCAAATTAACTCGAAATCTAAGTGGGCGGAGCTTAATGGTTGTATATTAATTGTCCTATTGAATTTAGTCAAGGAATGCATAGGAACTGGAATTTTGGTTCTAGGACCTACGGTGTAGGAAATATGGACAAAAAGTCAATATGCTCTGCTATAGCGCCACCATCAGGCCAATTTGGGTCCCTGTATGGGAATCTGGTCCTTGGAGTTAACTGAACCTTTTTGCCAAGATTGGGTTTTCTAGGCATTACGGTCTAGGCTGCACGATGCATTTTATGTCAAAAAATGGGCAAAAGAATAAGAAAAATAAGAAAAATACCAGCAATTACAATAGGGTTCCCACACTGTGTGTGTGAACCCTAATAAGAAAAAGAAGAAAAATTCGAGCAATTACAATAGGTTTCCCACACTACGTGTGTGAACCCTAATAAGAAGAAAAAACCCGACAATTACAATAGGTTTCCCACACTACGTGTGTGAACCCTAATAAGAAAAAGAAGAAAAATTCGAGCAATTACAATAGGTTTCCCACACTACGTGTGTGAACCCTAAAAAACGCTAACAATTACAATAGGGTTCCCACACTATGTGTGTGTGAACCCTAATAAGATTAGACCTAAAAGTGAAAAGAAGCTGTTTGGGTTTGGCCAGTGTGTGCTCTACAGATAGTGTGTGATGACATCTGCGTGTGTCAGAAAGGGAGACACAGAAATAGCACATCTGGCTAGGGCTGCATCTATGTGAACAATATAGGAAGGCCTGCATGTGTCTATACATGATTGGGCCTGTATATTACAGACAGAGAGAGATTGAGGGTGCCAGAGACTATGCTTTGTTAATTCACTCCTTGCACACCTTGCACGCCTAACATGACTGCCCGTGTATTCAAAGTATGAATGTAGTCTGCAAAGCCTGGCATTACATGACTGACATGACTGGCATGACTGACATAACTGATATGACTGGCATGACTGAAAAGACATCACTGGCATGATGAACAAAAGTAATATGACTGATATGACTGACATAACTGGAATGAGTGACATGACTGGCATGACTGTAATGACATGACTGATATGACTGACATGACTTATGTCTGACATGACTGGACTGACATGACTGATATGACTGGACTGAAATGACTGACATGACTGGACTGACATGACTGTTATGACTGGACAGATATGCATACAAACTATACATACATTTAGGTAGAAGTGTGTGTGTGTGTGGTAGTGTATGTACTCAAACTATGACAACATATACTAATACATACATACATAAGTATACATAGAAACTATACATACATATAGGTATAAAGGTGTGTGTGTCTGTGTGTTTGTGTGAGAGAGAGAGAGACAAAAAAGAAGCCAAATATCAGTTTGTATGAGCATGTGTTAGTCACTGAGATATGGGTGGGTATGGCTAGGGAAGTGTCATTGTGAATGCTATAGGAAGGCCTGCTTGCGCCTGTATGTGTGTGTGCCTGGTTAATAGACACAGAGATCTAGGTAGCCAGAGCAATGTTTACTTAGGGCACAGAGATGGGAGGGGGAATGTGGGTGAGAGTGTGAGTTTCAGCTTGCGTGCGTGTGAGAAGGAGAAGGTGACAGAGGGACTTTACATGCATTCTTATGCATTGTATATAATACTGCACTGTAGAGCCATACGATAACCGATTTAGATTAAACTTGACAAATTTGTTCAGGATGGGATTCTGAATGGGCTTGTGCATTTTGGTCAGAATTGGGTAAAATATGAAAGAGCTTTAAGAATATGAATATTATATGTATCGATGCTGTCCATTAAAAAAATATTTAGCAGGTATAAGTGTCCTCAAATCCAAAATCTTTGGATTGTTTTTTGATTTCACACTCTGTAGAGTATTATAAGACTTTGCTTGACATGATAGTATGAAAATCCTAGGAGGAGTATGAAAAGTGATGATTTCAAACTATTATTAACTGTAAATTAATTGTGCATTTTTTAATAGGACATGTAATGGGAAAGTTGTTCGCACTACTGCAAGGAATCAAAAGAGTCCAATTGCATGTTCCCAAGTGGAATTATGTAGGGGATACACTTGCTTTTTTTGCAATAGCGCCCCCCAGTGGCCAATCGACACCCGGCTGGATTATGTCATAGGGGGCGTGCACTTGTCCACACCCAAGAGGTTTCGTGCAGATCGACCAATGGTAAGCCTGTCAAACGCGTGCCGATCACGGATTGGCCGATTACGTCAGCCATTTTGGAAGTATGGCATGTCTGCTTTGGGACCTGGTTCCCAGAGGCCCATAGATGATGTCTGTCAAGTTTCATGTGGATCGGCCAATCTGAGTGCATGGGGCAAATTTTTGCATGTTATAGCGCCCCCTAGCAGGTGAGGTATGGCAACCTCTGCGAGCTGCCCCAGACCCTCACAGGGAAGCTGTTTGTGAAGTGCCATCTCATTACATGCAAGTTTTCTTAAGTTAGAGCCCCATATGCGCAAAATTTACTATTGAATTTACGCCCCCTCATTTGATTGGCTTATACTGACTAGGTAGTGAAGAAATTAGCATTTTTGTTGGATACGTTTTAAAGTTCAGACTCTTCTGAACGTTTTGATACCACATATGTGCATGTATGTGAAAAATCCAGGGACTAGTTCGTGCTCAAAAATGTGTGTGATTTTGCACATTATGCAAATTAACTCGAAATCTAAGTGGGCGGAGCTTAATGGTTGTATATTAATTGTCCTATTGAATTTAGTCAAGGAATGTATAGGAACTGGAATTTTGGTTCTAGGACCTACGGTGTAGGAGATATGGACAAAAAGTCAATATGGTCTGCTATAGCGCCACCATCAGGCCAATTTGGGTCCCTGTATGGGAATCTGGTCCTTGGGGGTAACTGAACCTTTTTGCCAAGTTTGGGGTTTCTAGGCATTACGGTCTAGGCTGCACAATACGTTTTAGGTCAAAAAATGGGACAAAGAATAAGAAAGAAAAATCCTAACAATTACAATAGGGTTCCCACACTATGTGTGTGTGAACCCTAACAACAACAACAACCACATATGCCATATAGTGCATACATAAAACAGAGGAGCAAAGCCATATAATGAGATTAGAACTATAGATTTCTAGAGGAATCTGGTGTGAGATGATTCTAGCATTTTCCAAGTTTTTTTATCTACTTAATGAAAATAAATATCAATTTAATTCATTCATAAAGAGAAAAGAAGGCTTTTAACCACTCCACTTACTGTAGTGAATGTGGTATTTTGCTAAAAGTACAACTACATTTATGACAGAAATCCGAACTTAAGTTTTCCACATAAAGTAAAATGGTATCAAAAGAAAGAAATGTTAAGTTTGAGATTAATCCAGTTTCTAGTGTCCATGCAAAAACTTTGTGAATATTGACATGAAAAAACAAATGCTCCTGGAATTCATCTTCTGACTTACAATAGGTACATGAATCAAAGTTTAAATATTCTTTCAAGAAACATGGCAACAGGCAGAGGTGGGTAGAGTATTCAACAATTTTACTCAAGTAAGAGTACTGTTACTTGAACCAAATTTTACTCAAGTAAAAAGTACGCATCCAAAACTTTACTTGAGTAAAAGTTAATCTTTCCCACTCACAATAATTTCTGTATTCCTCAGACAGCATTTTAGTTTAGGTGTTAGAATATAAATGGGCAACAGCATTAAGGATGGAACAGAATGCAGGGAGAGCAGAACAGGGCGCGCTACTTCACAGCCTGCTAGCCACATTTTCCCTTCATACCAGTTTCGCGAAAATCCTCGGTTGTATTCTTTTCCTCCCTTTGTGGACACTTCACTTGTTTGATGTTTAAATTTGGTCTCGGTGGCCCTAATTCTTTAGTTGCTAGTTTATCTTGATTATTACAGCGACAGAATGGTACGTCCACTGATCTATATTAGTGGATTGGACAGCACGTGACTTAGCATGCGCTGCACAGGCGCCATTGCTATGCATTGAGTCATGCATTGAGGAGCATCAATTGATGGACATAAAAATGAGATCTACCAGACAGTCACGCAAAGAAAACCAAAGAGGGACTCAATGTTTTGCAATAAATTGTCAAAACTACGACAACAATATCACAAGATCAAAGGGTATAACATTTCACAGGTCAGTAAAACAATTTTTATTAAAAAAAAAAAAAATAGCAAAGATGAGGGATGTTAACTGTCCATGCTAGCTTGATTTTGATAATGCTATGTCGAGTAAACCCACTTAAAAACAAGTTTTCTGTTCCAACAAATTATAATGTATTGTTATTAATATTGTTATCATGTTAGGATAATGTTGTAAATATGATGTTCATTAAAATTATCTCTAAATCTGTTTTACTGGGACCGATGTTCAGTCCAGTTGGCATTATATCCCATAGATACTCTCTCACACAAACTGAATAAATAATGAAACCAAATGAAAATTTAAGTCAATTAAATTTGTCATAATTATTTTTTAAATCAACAGGGGTGAGTTTCCCAAAACGTTCTTAGCGCTAAATACTTCTTAACCTCGTACGTAAGAACGTTTTTGGAAACTCGCCCCAGGTTAATACAGGTTTTTTTTTTAAATAAATGCCATTTTTCTACACAGATTTCCCAACAAAGAAAATATGAGCTGTACAAATTGTGGGTCAGAAAGTGTGGACGTCTAAGAGGACCGTCATCAACAGCAGGGATATGCAGTGCTCACTGCCCACTGATATTAACCGTACACTGAAGAGGGCACATGTTAGAGAAGGAGCAGTGCCACAGATTTTCAACCTTCCAGACCATATTAATAACTAAATATTTTATTAAAGTTGATGAAATTCTGTAGCCAATGAGAAGTGGCTGCAATAAATGATTTTGAAAATTGTGCATTTTGAGTCATATCAATTTATCTATGCATTTGTGGGAAACTGAATTGTGTAAGCTCTTTTCTGCTACTTGAAGGTAAAAAAATTGACAAATTTTGTCATTAATTTCAGATTCAAACTCATTATTTTCATATCATATCATAATTTCATAATTAATTTCACCCACATTTAGCCATGTAGTGCTCAAATATACTCCTCCACACTGATGCCATCTCATATTATACTTGAACATATATAAGAGGTATTGCACTTAAAGAATTTATGAAAACTACAGCTGTAACGGGGAGAGTTGACAAAGAGAAACTCAAATTTGACTTTCAATATCAGAATTGTGATCATAATTATAACTTATCAAAAGTTATTTATTTACAACTTTTTACCATAATTATGACTGAATATCAAAGACATGACATACATGTGTTATTTAGTTTTAGCCAGGTGATAGAAAATGGCTTTATGCAGGGTTTTGTTAAAATGTTACCTAAATTGAAAAATTCCCAAACTGCTTATAAATTTATCTCTTGGGACAATACTAAGTTTTACATATCACAACATCGGCAATATTCTCACCTTTAATTTAAGCCATAATTTATAAAAATCGGATAAGAAATAAGGGCGCTAGGACTGTTTTTGTGACAGATGGATGCACATCCCACATAGGAACTACACTGCTTTGCTGACATGACTCAATGAAGTAATAATACACGAGAGGGAGTGCTATAACGTGTAACATTGGCAGTGTAACGAGGCCGCAGGCAGAGTGCCGTAGATCAGCACAGCAGTGCCAATATTACACGTTATAGCGCGAATCTCGAGTGTATTATTGTGATTATACCACAGTTCAATTATCGCTGTTTATTGAAAGATTGAGTTAAAGAGGACGAGTTTTGTTTGTTTGTTGTCTGTTTGGTTAAAAATACTCCGCCAGTTAAAATAGTTCCATTTAATGGCTCGCTGCTAAACTTGCACAACACTGGAACAGCCTTACCCAATAAATATAGCGGTAAATATACACAAAAACAACTGTTGATAAAGTTGTATTTATTAAAAATAAAGTACAACAATTATTGACCATCCACGGTTGATGGTTCGTTCAGGTATCTGTTCAGTCCAGCTCTTGCTATATAACTCTCCCTTCACGTTTCTGACGGATCCATAAAAATGTCATAAAAGCTGAGTCATTTCATTTTTGTTGATAATACTAAAATCGACTGCAATGGCGTTGCTCTTTAACCAGGATGTAAATACATTAAGAGCCCAGGATGTTTGTTTTACGGTATTAACTTCGTTTCTCTGCATTTCCAGCTCATCCAAATCATTGTTTATAAGTGTGACAAACCTTGGCTCATTGGAGGAATAAAGCTGGTCATTTATAGCTTCATCCTCCAGTTTCAGATCGAAACAAATGCTTTTGAAGCCAATAGATTTAACAAACTCCCTGTAATTCATTTTGATAATGTTGCTGCTTGTTTGTATTTGCGCTGTTTGGCTTGTAAACGCTGCTTCATTGCTAGGTTACCTATGTGTCGGAGTAATACATGGAGAGCTTCGGTTACAGTGCTATAGCATGTAATATTGACACTCCTAGATCGCCTCTCAGCTAATCACATTGTAGGGTCAGAACTACCTGTGGTATTCACCGTATTTCGCCACGCCCACTTTCAAGTGTGTGTTTCTTCCGCCTTTGTGTTAGAACTTCCGGTCAGCTATTTTTGCATTAGTGTACACTACTACATTTTAATGATTTTTTTCATAAAATAGGCATTCTTGTCTATTTACTTCTTTACTTAATTACTTAAAATTACAAAATGAATGCAAGCAAAAGATGTGGCCACTGATAAAATAGTTACTTATCTGATAGCCTCACAAGCACCCAACGAACACATGTGGCGAACACATTTGGGCGTCTGCTACCTGTTTGTTGTTGCCATAAAGGCAATCCCCGGCATTGTCTTGAGATCGCGGTGCGCGATTTCAAAATAAGAGCAGATAGCGCGAAAAAAAACCACTTTTCAAAACAGCTCGCGGGCCAGAAATAGATAGCCGCGGGCCGCTATTTGAGTATGGGGGGCCTACACTTTAGAAAAAATTTTTTTAACATAAGTCTACGAGAGCAGTCGGGGCGATTTTCAGTTACACTCAAATCGCCCCAAAAGGGGTGGTACTACAGGGAATGCACCTCAACGCTGTTTGGACAATGGCATTCAGAGGCAAGAGACGCTGTCCACAACAGACATCGCTAGTTAAATGCCGTGATAGAATGTGTGACTTTCGTGGTGCGTCGCCCAATCGCCCTAATGAACAAACCACCCCTGAAATTACATCATAGAAAACATGATGTAATTTAGAAAACAATGACTTAATGATAAAAAATAATTTATAATAAATATAATATATAAATATTATTTATTATAAATAATATGTATTTTTGTTTGTTCCTGATTATTAGCTCTGTGTAACTTCAATGTGTTCCACAAAGGCACTAACTGAGGAGACAGTCAGCCAAAACGTGTAGCTACAACTTGACGCCAACTGAATCAATTTGTAGCAAACTTTTGTTCAACTTAATCATTGTATATTGCTAGTGTGTACACTCAAGAGTTTGAACTGTTGTTAGTAGTGCACTGTGTTGCATTTAATAATTACATCATGCAAAATTATGCCTCTAGTTGTAACAGAGATATAGCATTACACAAAGAAGTCAAAATTATATATATGGAAAACTTATCGCAACGTGTTTCCTCAAATTTGACACAGTTCTTGTAGGCTGAAATGTCCACATGTTTAGGCAGACACAACTGATAAGCGCATTATATAACTGTCCTTTTTACACGTTTGTAATGTAAACATTGGCTGTATGTGAGGCCAGGGATGCTCTGTAGGTTTTTCTGTCACCATACTTTCTTGCTACCGGTGGAGAAAGTTTGCGTACGTGATCACGTGACTGACCGGCTTCATTTGATTGGTCACTCATACTCAGGTGACAAGACGTTGGGCAGTCTTCTCACTGAAAAGACAAATTATTTACAAAACTAAAGTAATGGTAGTACGCAGTGCAAATCCGATTGTAACGGAGTAAAAGTTGTGTTTTTCTCACCACATATTTACTCAAGTAAAAGTAGAAGTCTTTCATATTAAAACTACTCACAAGTACATTTTTGTCCAAAACGTTACTTGAATAAATTTAATGCGTTCCTACCCACCTTTTGAAATGAGTCTCTTTTACTTTAGAGGATATGGGCCTTTTGACAAGCCACTGTGGTTTAATAATTTGTATTAGAATGTTTCTTGAAAGAATCGCCATTATCTTTTGTCTTTTGCCATCAGTGATAATCTTATCATCACACTTGAAGTCAACTAAGTTACAGTCATTCACTTTTAACATGGGCATAGAAACAGTCAACTCTGAATATAAAAGGACATTTTTGAATCAATGCTAAAGGAATCACTTTGCAGACTTTCTTAAAATCTTTATAACATCTTTTTCTAAATATTGACTTCCTACCAACTGTGCCCTATTATTCCTTGACTGTGGTCTTCATCCATGTGAAATTTCTAACCGCCAAAAATATTCAAGGACTTTCAAGGACGGCTGTCTTTTATGCCCGTTTTCAAAACCTTTCCAGGGCCTTGAACTTATTTTTTCAGATTCTCAAACTTTCAAGGATTTCAAAGACACGTGGGAACCCTGGATCAATGAGGTCAATAACATTGAAATTACATCTCATGAGAAAAAGGGCACTGCTTGACCAGAAATCACTAATCACTAAAATGTCTTATTTCACTACTGCAATATCAGTATGGTAGTACTTGTTCTCCATCTACTGACCAAATACAGGAATTGACTGAAAAGTATTGCTTACATGAAAACACACACAAAGCTAATCTCAGCATGTGATTTAGTTCTGTGATCTAAATAATTTTGCCAATACAATTTATTTTGATCCTTTTGGGCCTCAGTTAAATCTTTTTTTGCACATTGATTTATTTATACATTTTCCCACTGAAACAGCTTCTTTTTACTTTTCGGTCCAAAGGACCTTTTGGGCTTCTTTTTGCCTAGGCCTATAGAGGGCAAAATGCCTATTCATGTGTGATCGCTGCTTGCGGCTATATTATGTACTTATTATTGTGAGTAAGTTTGGGTTCTGAAAAACGCTATGCAATATATTATTATTAACATGTAACATTTCTTTCTTAGCTTATATGTTTGCTTTAAGCAAATGTTACTTGTTATGAATTAAACTGGTCATTTCAATGCTTAAAAAGAGAGAATTATGCAAATAATTTTATAAATAAGACTTACTTAATGCATATCTAAAAAAAACATTAAAGAGTAGTTTGATTGACCATCTGATTTGAAGTAATCAAAGAAATAATCTTTCTTCTGAGAAACTCATTTAAAGCTTTCCAATGTAGAAGTGAAAACCTCTGCACTTGAATCAACCCATAAATAAATGTCTGTTTTATGAGAGAAATTTTCTTTTCTAAAAAAATCTAGGTTAGACTGCTAGCACACATTTAGTTACTGTGGAGATTGAACTTATGAAATGTATGGACACAATGGTAGTGGCATGATCAGAATCAGAGTATGATTTCAATGACCAAATCACACTAATGAGAGAAGCCCATTATCAACAGAAGGTACAGGTGTGGGGTACATTAGAAAAGAACGAAACCCGTTTATCAGAGGTATTAAATAAACACTACTGGTCTGAAATTCTCAATTATTTCATAAACTACTGAACAACTTCAGCAGTTTTTTAAATGAGTGCATCATATGTTATAATCAAATATACCAATGGAACACACCTGTGTTTAACAACCTGTAAAACAAACTCAAACACCTTGACCATTCATACTAGTCTATGCCATTAGGCAAACATATTACAACTGCTCGTGCATATTATACAGCATTGACAACATGTTGAAAAGAACAATTATGATGATGTCTGAACTGTGTTGTTCTGCTTGTGTGTTTTCACACTACAGTGGTACATTTGAAAAGCTAAAGGTTTTGGGCAGTGGTGTGTAGTCAGGCTGTTCTAAAAGCCGTTGCAAGTTCAGAAACGCTGCAAATCCAGCCACAACACAAGGGAAGTGTTTCTGGATTAATAATTTTAAGCAGGGTCTCTGAAGATTTTTAGCCAGAAACAAAAATGTTGTGTTATGCAGTATCTCATTATGTTGAACCAGACTTGGGTAGTAATACTCTTAAAATGTAGTTAGCTAGCTCGCTATTTAGGCAGAAACCAAGTTGTGTTAAATGGGATTTTTATGAGGGTTTTAGGCATTAGTTTCTGTCTAAATACCTAGCTAGCTACATTTAAAAGATCATTTAGCTTACATGTAATATAAGCAGCCTACCATGTGAAAAGTAAGTGATTTTTTTCATGGGTGAACTAAATGATGCAGTACGTCACAAAATATACTAAACATAACCTGGAAAGAGACAGGAAATAACATTCTAGGTTTTTAACTTATCTGTGCGTCCCTCTCTCTTATTAAATGTTTAAACTCTTTCCTCACACCCATGTCTTGTGAATTTGTTGTCCTGGCACCAGCTACTAAACACTGAGGGCTGAACACATTTATAAAATGCTGTTTATGAACCCTGGTGGCTATGATCTATGTGACGATATCAAAACCTTTACACTGTATAACACAAGCCTTGTGAATAACTGCAGAATTTTAGCAAGAAACAGTTGTGTTATACAGTTGAATGGGACTGAATGAGTACGTGACTTGTGAGTTTATCTGTGTATAAAATGAGAACACACTCCAGGAATACCTTGATACTTTCCAAGAGCTTCGGTCCACACACTGTCAGTGCCATATCTTCTCTCATCATGGATGAACACAACCTCAGAAGCTTCTCCATCATCTGCATTCTGTATTAGCTCCTGCATGGCAAATTTATTTAATAAAACATTTAAGATTCATATTTATAATAATGCCTTTCAGCACAAGACCGCGTTATCTAACCTACAGTAGTAGGTTAGATAGGTACAGTATCTACAGTATCTTTACAGTAGTAGCCCATGACGTTGGTTAAACCTAGAAATTACATCGCAGAAGATATAAAATTTCTACTTTTACTTTAAAAGCCCGATAAAATCCCCAGCCTAACCGAATATCCTCAGCCATAACATGAATGATATTATCACGATTTCGATTTTCACCTTCAATATCTGTCCCCCATCCGGGTATCTTCTCAGAATCTCCTTCAAGTAGTCAATAAAAGGTGGAGAAGTAGCACCAAAGGCGTTTCTTTACGCAAAAAAATATTAAAATGTTGTTGCATCTGCATGTACTTAAAAAGTTGTAATAGTTTTAAATAACCAAGAATCAAAAGGCGAAGTATATATAGCCTACACTGCACAATGTTTTAACACACATATGAGATCCTTCTACAGAACACTCACTTCCCAGTCCTCCTTCGCTTTAATGCCAAACTCATTTTGCCATTATCAGGATCTCCTGTGGACACCGGAACGCGTAAAAGGTTAAAATGTCGAGCTCAAAGTTTACACTGTACGGCGAACTACTTTCAAACAACGGAATTTTTTCTGAAAACTAATAGCATATTTTGGGAAAAAATGCTAGTCTACATAATTTTACGTTCACCTAGGCCTATATAGAACTGTATATCATTCGTGTGCGTGTAGGACTAAAGTCAGACTTGCCTCTATGCCACATTCCTGACTGATGCTCACGGAGTTGAAGCTGGGTGAGCACTGAACGTCCTACAGAGTCGGGGTGGGATATCTGCAGAGAAGTTTCGTTACAGTCAGTAACACATTTCCCATCTCTGAAACGAAAGTTAACGGGATTGTGATGGTTTAGCCTTTGTTTCCGTGTTATCAAGCGCTGGCTACTAGACCAATGTAGCCAAATGAGCACCTGTTAGTCATTACCAACTAATTAATTGGTTGCTTGCTTTGAATACAATATCAGAATTTTTATGTTGTCTGATTACTGAATAAAATGTTTTAACGATTGAGTGTATTAACATATATATTTTTCAGTTAAGCATGTGTCTGTGTTGACCGATCATGTTTTACTACGCCTGTCCAATCTCCGGTGTCAGCTGGTCACGGTGTGATTTAGGATGCGTTTGGGCTTTTAGATTTAATGAGGAAAGTAGGGATCAGCTAAATGTCCAGGGCAAGGGGACGAGTGGCAGTGGTACCCTTCCTCGCTTCACGGGAAACGAAACCAGTGTTCATTACTGGGAGACGCCGCACCGTGTAAGTCCTGCTTTCCAGGATCCGTACGAGCATCATATTTCCTCATCGCAAAAACATGCGGTAAAATATGCCTACGCATTTCCGCTTTTCTACAATTATCCAGCTTTAGTGGGAGAAAAATCTGGCTTCCAGTTGATCGTTTGCTAGCGCATTAATGTTTTCGTCAACGACGTCTCAAGTAAACCTGTGGAAATGTGGCTTATTGTGAGACAGCTAACTGTGCCTCGTGCATTTCTGTGTAGCATGCAGACCTAAAGGACCGTGAAATTCTGACGGTTCCAGCTTGTCCCGGGCTGTGTAGGAGCAACCTCTAGAATGTGCTTATTCTCACACTCGATTTTATATAGACTTTATCCTACATCGCGGTCGTACTGAGGAAAGGACGCATTTATTAATCCGTGACGTGGATGATAATTCACACCCAATGCCACAGCCTACCTGTGTCCACCTCTGTTACACCTTTGAAATGATGAACATATTTACCGTACGTCTTTAAAACTGCAGTACATAATTGAATTCTATGCTCATACATAAACAACCCTGACAGTGTCTGCCAGCGGCACGTGTCACGCTGTTGGAAATCGTGTGGTAGAGAATACTAGCGAATCCCTCTAGCGCTCAAGGTGAGGGTCTCTGACAAGGAGGTGCGTAAGATGCCGGAGACCTCTGAGCCAGATGCACACCCCTGTGGTCACTGCGGGACGCGTACCAGAGAGAAGCGCTATAGGTGCCACACGTGCACCACGTGCTTCTCTATGTCGTCGGGTCTGGCGCTGCGCAGACGTGCACAGGCTGGCGAGGAGCCCCACACGTGCCAGACATGTAGCAAGACCTTCATCTCTTCCTCGCACCTGGCCGTGCACGTGCGCATGCACGCCGTCGAGAGGCGATACAAGTGCAACGCGTGCAGTAAAGTGTTCATGCAGCCAGCACACCTGGTGCGGCACAGGGCTGCGCACACGGGCGAGAAGCCGTTCAGGTGCCCGGAGTGTGGCAGGCGTTTCAGCCGCGCCTCGCACCTGAAGACCCACCGCCGCCTTCACACGGGCGAGAAGCCGTTCAGGTGCACACAGTGCGAGAAGGCATTCACACAGAAGGCGGGGCTCATCATACACCTGCGCCAGCACACGGGGGAGCGGCCTTTCAAGTGCGACACGTGTGGCAAGGCCTTCCGCAGCTCTGCCCACCTGCTGTCCCACCAAGCCCTGGAGTCGGGCGAAGGCAGGCACACCTGCGGCAGGTGTCGAAAGGCCTTCAGGTCGGTGTCAGCGCTGCGGCAGCACGAGAGGAACCACCAGGGTGGAGTTGTGTCCTGCTGCAGCGTTTGCGGCTCCACGCTCGGCTCGTCCTCTGACCTGCTTACGGAGCTCGGAGGCGGAGACGTGCTGTGTGTCTACCACTGCAGCGTATGCAGCAGGACCTTCTCTTGCATGTCCACCTTCAAGAGACACTGCGAGCAGCACCTGAAGCAGCCGGGGAGGGCGCAGGAGTTGGGCGAGACGGACGATGACGACGCTGGAGACCCTTCGTTTGTGCCCCACACGACAGCCTCTGCCTTGCAGTACACCTCTGAGGTCAACACTCGCTCAAGAGCCAGAGCTACGACTGCCGGGGATGCCTCCGACTGAATGGTTTGGCTGTGTAATTGCATTGTTTACTTCTATTTATGTATGTTCCATTATGTTTGTACAAAACTAGTATGTGGAGTGCAAGAAATATGGACGATATAACTAAATGTTCCAACACGTTATGGTATATAGTTTAGGTAAAAGATAAAGCTAAAATCTTAGCACTTACATTTTGATTTTGGCATAAGTAAAGCATTCTGCAAAAGTCGTGTGAAGGAGCTACATACACTGTATTATGATGTTTATTTAATAATTTTCACCAGTTACTGAAGCTCTTAAATAGCCATCATAGCCCCTGTCAGGGTCAGACAGACCAACTTCCCAGTCTGCTCAGGACTGTCACAGTAGGTCAGATGTGCAGAGACATCAGCGGAGATGGTGCCAAGTGCCACTCTCATGTTCTAGCATTGGGAGTTTCAGCCTCAACCAGCCCTGCACCTGTGATGTGGTGGTGTTCTGAAGGGACAGTTTCATGTCTGGTAGTTTCAGCCTCAACAGCTTGAATGTTGCATGTTCCTGCAGTTTTGGTGATTTTGCATTTTGTTGTTTTGGTGCTGTCCGAGATTAAAAAGTAAATGTAATTGTAAAAATATAAATGTGAGTTTTCACATTTAACTGCAATATGTTAGTAATAATATAAAAGTGTTCTGCAGAAATTACTGGCAAGTTTGCATTTGAAACACTTCTGCACTTTGGTAAGTGAATCAGTGAGAAGAAATCCTTCATACACGATCATTACTGACTTTGACCTGTAATCCCTGATAATCTGATACTGGGCTCATTCTCATGAACTGTGCCTGACGTTAATAGAGATTTGTGGTTTTAGAAAATCTGCCCTTCAACATTACTGTACAGCAATGTTCAGCTTCAGTTCATAAAGAGTGAGGGCAGACATACCAGTTTGCCACAGTTGAATCTGTGAATTTGTGATTGTCCGTGACCTTCATAGTATAACATTGTTTATATCTAATGTGTGAATGCCATCTCAATGTAATGAGTTGTGTGCATTAGGGTTGCAACGGTATGAGATTTTCACGGTATGATAACCGTCTCAGAAAATACCGCGGTATCACGGTTATCACGGTATCACAGTTAGTTTGTATATTATTAAAAGATACACTGACCCTTAAAGAAATTACAAGTTTTTTTTGTTCAATTAACTATTTATTGTAGAAACCTGGAACTATTGTATACAAAATGTCTCCTTTAAAAAAATAAGCTGTACACATGTTTAAATAAATACTGCAAAATTAGATAAACCTAAATCATGGATTTCAGTACAATTATTTAAGTTTAAATTATTTAATATCTGATAAACTCAACCTGGGTCAGTGTCTGATCAACAACTGTTGTAAACGTCCGTTGTACTGCCAAGTTAGAATATAACCAGATACTGCAGAAAGAGAGGATTTATTTCTGACATGACCCTCACAATAGAGATTTCTATTTTAAGGCTTTCACACCGAGTCTGGTTTTAACATATGAAAAACAGGCACGTAAAATTTTGAAAATGAACGCATGTAAATTAATGGCATCTTTCACATCCAGTGAAAGCAAGGACCTTAAAAATCTATGGATTTACACTTTCACTAGTGACCGTAGCGCGCGACTCGGCACAGTTCTTTTGTATTACGTTAACAAATACGAGCCTCTTGTAATTCCAGGACGAAACACGAGAGAACGTGAAGACGTTAAGACTGGGCGTTTTGAAAATAAACAACCATTAAATAATTTAATAAAAAGCGAATTATTTTGAGTATATGTATAAATATTTAACTTAATTAAGTTTAAGGTGCTGGGAAATATTGAAACGGACCTTTAAAGTTACGTACAAGTGCTTTAATTCCACCTTATAAAGGTGTATGAACCCTGCAAACATGACTTTGTTCATTGCGCTGAGGCGCGACGCGCGCAAAGTTACAAAATTCGAGACGTGCACGACCTCGCGAATCGACAGCGCGCGAGACCCGCGCTCACCGGCGGAGCCACCGCGATTACGTCATTTTCGCCGCTGATTTTAGTTAAGCTTTTTTTTTGTTAAAAAATTTGTTAAGTCTAATGCACTTTCTGCCATTCTCACTGCTGTGTGCTTAGTAGCTGAACCGGAGCGGAGTTGCGCATGCGCGGGTCAGTTTCTCCGCTGGCTTGCTTTTTACCGGTAATAAGCAAACGCACACGGTATGATAACCGTGCATTTTAATACCGTGGTATACCGTGAAACCGGTTACCGCTGCAACCCTAGTGTGCATTAAATGTGGCTACTCTTGCTATGGTGAATACCTCATGCGGCTGATGTCGTCAGTGAGGGTTGCTAACTATTCCACTTAATGATAAGCTTACTATTATGGTGCTTTAGAGAAACCGGGCATAGTGGAAACTGTGATAGAATATACTTATTAATATATTAAGTATTCCTTTATTTGAAATTACAAAAAATATTGAGTGTTTTTAAACAGGTAATGAAGTCCCGTGTGTCCCGCTGTAGTGAGACTTGTGGTCCTGAGGCAGACTGAAGAAGAGTACAACACCCACACAGGGTTGCATTTCTCCTGACGTGGAGTAGGGTCAGTGCTGGGAATCTTCTCTGGGTCTGGATGGGTTCCACACGGACAAGAGGCCAAAGGTCACCGCCACATGGGAAAGCGCTTTGATTTGACCTGTTTAAAAGATGCCATGTTGAAGTTATTCGATCCTGCATTGCTCAAACGGCCGGCGTGGCCTGAGGCCTTACTGTTAGTGGTTCTGTTCATACGCCATTTGGATTTAAAGTCCAGACATTTAAATGAAACCACAAAAATATCAAAATTATAGATGGCAGTATCACACATGTTCAACACTTTTTGAACTTTGAATAAAGTTATCTGCTTCACGTTGCTTGCTACCAAGATAAGTCATTCATGTAAAAACACCCCTACAAACACTCCGACATGGCCACTCCAGAGCAGGTACATTACCTCTGAGAATGTAGCATCTTATGTCCTTTTTATTCGCCACTCTATGGTGATTGACATGTGCCGCCTCCATACAGGATTTCTGTGCAGGCAGATGGATCCGCCTATGCAGTCCCCTTCCTCAAGCGTGACTGGTGCATCCAACATGAATAGCGTCTGTTTCCAGTGAGTCGGCCTATTGAGGGAATTACACTAATGTTGTATTATTCACATTTTTCTTTATAGTGAGGCACAAATAATAGACAAAATCTGCTAATTTGACTGACTCCATCATGGTCTCAAAAGCAGCCCACGTCATGTTCTCAGTATCCCAATGTAACCCCATGTTCAGCACTTCTCAGAGTAACACATGCTATTTATGCTGTGCATGCCTCTACAAAAGAATGTGACAGCAAATGCATAAAATGTATTATAAATGCAATTATACATTTTCAAATTTTCTGCATATTTCGAGTTTGGGTGAAACTAAAGACAACTTCCTCATATAAGTGCAAACGGAACATGTTGTACTCAGAACCATACTCTGAGTGCGGCCCGGTGTTGAGCTCCAGAGTGGTTCCTCCCCCGTCTAGACTGTTGAACTGGGTGACGAACCAGGCAGAGAAAGCATGAAAAGTTCCCGGCCTCTCGATGGAGAACCAGAACTCTCCTGTCAGCTTCTGTACACAGGAAACAGCAGAAACTCCTGATCTTGCATCCTGGTCACATGAACAAGCTTCTTCGTGTGTGTTTTTACTTTTCAGTTGACCTATTTAATTGTTTAATTACAAATTCTCGCTTCTATCTCTTGACAAGATTACAGCTCTGGCATAGTTAAACGTGTGCTTTGAACAGCATGACCTCACCTCCAAGTCCGACACCTGTACGGTGTGCATGTCTAGAGTGATGACATCACAGGGAGTGGAGAGACAGTCTTCAGGTGCAAGCTCATGGCTGAACTTTGGCTTGGAGAAAAACTCCTTGAGTGCAACTGACCTGATATCACACAAGCCCACACACAGTTCTACTGCAACACTAATGCTTTGCTTTCTAAAACATGCATGCGCCATGTACCTAAAGCTTACACTGCTTTATCTAATCTATATGGATTCTTGATTGCTAATGATGCACACCAGCTGTGTAATACAGGAACAGCCATACTTGCTTGAGAGTAAACTCTAAACTAAAGTATGTGAGTACCCCCTTCCCCCAGCAGGCCTGGAGTGTCGGGACGGGCCCAGATCGTGAGCAGGCAGTTCTACTGCAACACTGATTGTAAGACTGTCCGGTCGGTCTTACTGCAGGCAGCTGAAATCCAGGCCATACAGACTCTCCCAGAATTCCATCTTCTGCGTGTAGTCAGCGTGGGCCTGGCAAGGCACCAGGCTGAGGGAGGCTGAAGATGGCCACATCATGCCCCCTTCCTTCAGCCAGCAGTCCCGCGCACACAGCACCGACTCCACCATGAACTCGAACTGGCCGTCCAACACCAGGAAGCAAAGACAGTGAAACAATTATGGAGACGAGTTGTTACTGTGGAAACAGCGGCTTTGAGCCAGTCAGTGGTGCACTTTACGCCCATAATCCAGTGTTTCCATTCTAATTAAGATCTTCTTGATACAGAGTATACACTTGCAATTTCTGTTCTATGAGAGCCATTCCAAAGTACCAATGTCTATACAGCTTTTCAGTCAAAACACTACCTGTTTTGATATGTACATCTGTTTGGATGTCACTATTTCCTATGAACATTTCTGTTAAGCAAACCGGTCTATACCAGTTCATACCAGAAGGCAGTTGCCCATCCACTCCGAGACCAGCACGTCCACTTTAGAGGGCAACTCTAGCGTTTCCGCTCTGGACCGGAACACAGTGACAACTCCCTGACATCCGTTTAGCTTCACCAGTCTCTCTGTGTGTTCAGCTACAGAACTGGCCTCCACGGCATACACCTGTGAGGAACACGAGGCCAAGCATTTCGGAGCGAGCATGACACTACTATAAATGTAACTTTAATGATCACCAGATGGAGTCATAACGCTTGCACATGCCGCCTATTCTAAACTTTAAGGAAGAAAAAATAAAAGTGCCTATTTAGAATGAACAAACAAAAAAAAAAGACAGGGCAGCACTAATGTACATCAAACATAATGTTTACATAAATGTATGGAACTATGTTCTGCTTGGAGTTTAAGAAAACCATTACTGACAATGTTTCTCTAACTATTAGCAAATTTAAATCGGTAGTACGCATTATGAATTAGTTATGAGGAAATGAAAACTCTCTTAGTTTCTGAAATGTGCTGTGTCGTTTCACTTAACGACATTACCGCAGCAGGTTGTGCTAAACGGCCACAGAAGAGGCTGATAATCCCTGTGCCACAGCCCAGATCCATCACCACTTTCCTCCTCAAGGCGGCGCTGTTGCTCACGATCACCTGCCTGTAAGTCTCTGTGCGCGGTATATCTGACAGCATCTCTAGGTGAAGCCTCTGATACACAAAACGAAAAGGTGTAATCTCTCAATGGCGTATTAGACAAAATAATAAAATGTTAAACTATTTTTGTCCAAAAGTAATATAGATTATTTGAAATGTTAATACATAATATTCAGGTCCTCTTAAGTCTATTTTCCTTCAAAATGGTCAGGTCTTCTCATAATGAACCACTTACCAGTGTCCCATAACTACCAAAATATTCCTCATCTTGCCACCTATCGTCCACTTCTGCAGGTCCTGGGTGGAGGTAGCTGGAGGGGACATATCCAAAACACCCCCCGAGCTCTGCCCACCACCAGTCTGCCGTAATCTTGTCATGGACCACTACCCTGTCTCCAGCCGAAAAACCCAGCTGAAAGGAGAATCAATACAGCCAGCTGGGTAGACAGCGGGCACAGTCACGATTACCTCCAGTCAGGCCCGTTGACAGTCTTGCTGGGGCCCGGGACAAGAAAGATTCATGCACCCACCCCCAGCGCGAGGGTTCGCGCAAAAATGACGTAATCGCAGTGGCTCCGCCCGTGCGCGAGGGCCTCGCGCGCTGTCGGTTCGCGTGGTCGTGCACCTCTCGAATTTTGTAACTTCGCGCGCCGCGCTTCAGCGCAATGAACAAAATTATGTTTGTAGGGTTCATACACCTTTATAAGGTGGAATTAAAGCACGTGTACATCACTTTAAAGGTCCATTTCAATATTTTCCAGCACGTTAAACTTAATTAAGTTGAATATTTATACATATACTCGAAATAATTCGAAATAATTCGCTTTTTATCACATTATTTAATGGTTGTTTATTTTCAAAACGCCCAATCTTAACGTCTTCACGAGAACTGTTCAGTCAGACAGCTATTTGTTGTGAAACGAAGTAGTTACAATTTCAAGCATTTTCAAGTACTTTACCCTAAATTCCAGCACTTTTCAAACCTGGAACACAATGCAACTTTAAAATTCGTCAGGTAAATGTTTTCCTTTCTTTTCTGCGCTCCAGATTTCTGTATTTACTTTAACTATCCACCACTGTATTTCCCGCTGTTGGGCGGATACCGGCCGGCTACAGTCGGTGCTGGATCAAACCATTTTCCAGTGGGAGGCGGGGGTGTATGCACTTAATGGAAAATATGCAGATAGGTAAAAACATATATATTTGAGCCATTGAGCTTATTATGAGTACATAATTTTATATTAATGAAAGATTTCAAGATTATTTAAAAATGATAGACTTTAAATAAAAAATAAATTGCTGGGCTCTTTGATGGGCCCCCCTGGCCCTAGGGCCCGGGACAACAGACCCGGTTGTCCCCCCCTGTCGACGGGGCTGCCTCCAGTAACACAAACTAACTTAAAGTTCGTCTAGTTTCAGTGGAAATGTTCGGTGTCGTTCAGTGACATTTCCACTTAAACCATAGGAGACGAGAACTTTTAAAAAGGACTAAACGTAAGAAATCAAAAGCAACTTAACAGGTAGCCAGCTAACCTGGTCAGCGGCACTGGCTGTAAAATCTTCTAATCCTATGAATTCCTCTGTGGAGTTGCCGCTTGCGTTTTCATTTTCATTCATCTCCAATAAACAAGCGATACTTTTCAGAGAAATGCAACTTCAGATGTTCAAAATACACGCAAACCAAGCTGAGGAAATGTAGTATTTCTTCTACTGTAGAACTGTTGCCGAGAACGCCTGTCTACTGCCATCTACGAGTAACTCCCAGTACTGCGAAATTCTACCGAGTATTGTTGGTTATACCGAGGATTGAGATTGGTCAACCGTTTAACGAGACGCTCCTTGCAAAGTTTAAACGCCTTGAATAACGCGCCAGTTGTGCATTGCACAAAGACTTAACAAAAACGACAAATAGCCTACCTAATTTAAACAAAAAATTAACTTAATAAAAGTTAAGTTTAATTTAACTTAATAAAATATAAAACTTAAGAATTCATCCCCGTGCTGAGGTCAAATGAAAAGTCAAAGGTAGTAGAACAAGCACCTGTTGTTTATTTAGTACACAGATGATCACACAGATCTGGGTTTAGTTCTGTGGGTAACCTGTTGTCGGAGCCATAGCAGAAAGGGTTCTGGATTATCTTTAGAACTTCACAGTGTTGCCGCTGGTCATTTCTAGCTAAATATAGAAAATCGCTTACTGTCCATACTGTAAGAATTAATATGCATATATTTGTGACAATGCAAAAACAAACAAATAAAAGCCTGACCTAAATTAATTAAGAAGTGTCTGGTTTCTGCATTGGTCTTGAATCATCTGAAAGAATAGTCTAGATGTACATTGGAATTGTCACTAATTGCATCATTAGTTTGATAATAAGATAACAATACCATATAATATCAGCATTTGAAGTGCCGCACATGAGCATTGACTGCTGTCTGTCAACCTCATTATTGTTATAGTACAGAATGTTATTACAACATAGAACATAAAACAAAGAACATTATCACAACATAGAACAGTAATCATAATCAAATAACATCAAAGTAATCATAGAGCACAGATCATTATAGCATACATTATTATAACATAGAGCATAAAACATCATTATAGCATACAACATTATTATAACATAGGACAGTATTATATCATAGAGCATAGAACATCATTATAGCATACAACATTATTATAACATAGAACATAATTATAACATAAAACATAAATAACATCAATATATAAAACATCATTATGGTGATAGAAATGCTGAAACTCTGCTCTCCCAGAGTAGTATTTTTAAAACATAGCGTGCGATCAAATGAGGAAGTTTGAGGTCATCCTTTAGGTCAAGGAGACTAGACAGAGAGAAGGCGAGAGTGAAGACATGTTCCAGGCTGGTGGCATGTTCCATGTTCCAGACGGACAGCAGGCCCAGAACAACATGTTCCCCTGAGAGTGGCAGATTTTATTCTTACAATCCCTAGTCTAGCAATTTATATATTTATTCCTGACATTTAATGACAACTACATCATCTGACTGTAATTGTGCTGACAATGTTTCACATGACCGACCAGCCCTTACTGTATAAAGGGTTGGAGGTTTGAACAATAAACTAGAGTGATTTGGTGAAGTAACCATCGTGTGTGTGTGTTGCTTTTGCTAACTATCACTCTCCGAGCGCTCGTATCTTTTCTTACAGAGAGACCCCGGTTGTTGTGACAGAGAATTTCCAGGACAGAATATAAACCATCATTATGGCATACAACATTATCTAAAACAAAAACAAGCTAAAACACACACACACAAAGCTATTACACCTTAACACATATGATCCCAATAGGAGAAAATGAAGATATTCAAGTGTTCAGGTGATATATGTCAGATACTTGATACTTAAGATCACGTGATTCACTCACCAGTTACTCCTTTTTTTTCTTCTGCCTGATTCCAAAACACTTCTTGAAACAGAACACACAACTTTTGACAGTAACGTAGATGACAATGACCAGGATGAAAAGCAGGAATGCAAAGACATCCAGGCTTTGGTACTGAATCCAGTTCAGTTCATGGGCAGCTGGTCTCAGATGCTCCGCTCCCTTATGCCTCATAACATATTCAGTCCAGTACACAGCCAAATCCAGCGGTTCAATTGGCCGATCTCTGTGTATGACAGACAGGTTCATTATCTTCTCTTTATAGCTGTGAAATCAAAAGAATGTACAGTTAATCAGTGGAAGCACAGATAGGATTCATTTGCCCATGTATAGTTGGTCATTTGTGGTATTTGCATAGTTCTTTGTCCTTCTAAATTCTCAGCCTGATGCAAGCCTACAACCTTTTGTCATTGATGACTTTTTTGAGAGCCACCAGCAGCTTCTCTGAGGTCATGTCAAAGATGTTCACCCTCTCTGCAACCCCACGGACGACCATGCGCTGCACATTGTCTGCCTGGTCTCCGAACAGCGGGATGGTCACCATGGGCACACCGTTACAGATGCCTTCATAGATACTGTGTGTCCCGCCATGTGTGATGAATGCTTTTGCCTTAGGGTGTGCTTTAACAGACAAACAAACTGATTAAGTCTTTAAATTGACCATTAATCCAAAGTGTTTTTCCTAATTTATCCTTAGAAATATTCTAGTTGCAGTTCATAGTAACAGTGTTGGGGGCCATGTTTGGCTTATAATAACACACATAACTATGCGTCAGGACATAATGAACAAAAAGGTACATTCAGTTCTGAGTTTGAGAAGTATTATCACTACAGTACCAGGTCTCAGAATATCTTCCTGCCTGCAGTGTGAAAGTATAAACAAACCTAAAAGATCATTCTGTGGGAGCCATTTCATCACTTTGATGTTCTTTGGAATATCTTTGGGAAGTGTCCCAGTATATCTCCACACAACCTGATAAGAGTGGAACATTAACATTAGTGAAATGTTGCTTTGTAACAGGGATCTCTGCATGCAGTTTGGATTTATTAGAAATCTGTGCTCTTTTAGTTAGAATAGCAATCCTGTAGTTTGGGTTTCATTTGTCTTCACATATACCATTCTGGGCCTCTCTCACTGTACAGGCCTATCACATGGCCATACAAGGACAGACAGTGCAGTGTCTGACTTTTAATAATCACTGTTTGTGTGACATGCTTTCAGATGTTTGTCTGGATGGTGGTGGTGTTGATGCTGTCTAAAATGCACGCATTGGGCTCACCTTCTGGGGGATGTGTCTGAACTGGGCTCACCTTCTGGGAGATGTGTCTGAAGGCCTCCAGGAACTGCCTGGTTTTGACCTCAGGCAGTTCGGACAACACGGAGCCCAGAGTAAAAACGACAAACCCGTGTTCCCCAGAGCCATTCACAAACTCCTGCAGCTCCTGCAGCGTTGGGGCATTCGTGTTAGATCACGAGGAAGCAGCGTTGGGCGATATGGAACAAAAATAATATCTCAATATACAATATATATATCAAGATGTTTTTTTCTTCCCATAAGGTAATAACAAAAAGGCACTTCAGAGTCAAAGCTACATGTCCCAAATGTCACACCGGCACTTTTATCAACATTCATTCAACTTTTATTGACATGAGGAATTGCTCAAAAATAAACTATTGGCAGATATTAAACTATAATGCTACTCAAATAAAATAATGTTCTTTTCATTTATAACAAACTCACATCTCACAGCTGTGTTAATAAAATGTAATAAGCAGATACAGAGCAAAAATAGCAAAAGGCTGACTTGTTCTTCTAAAAGTCTGTTTCCAGTGAAGAAGAATGGTTCCTCAGCCGCTTGGGCAATAAACTCAACCCATGCACAACCTCTGCTCCTGACGAAGTCATTTTCTAATGTGTTCTGTGATATCTAGTATATTCAAGAAACATTCAAAGATTCAAAAGATTCCTTAATATAAACCCACCTAGCATTAATGTAACCGTTTAAGTTTGTTTGTGTCCAGAGTAAATGTTTTATACACCAAGCTATTAGCATTTATGCTAGCGGAGTTTGAGGCCTCCAGCTACTGTTAGCGAACTCAGCTAACAAACGTATTGGCATAACAAATAGTTTATCTAACGCGAGAATTAAAATTGTGATAAAAATGGAAAGAGGAGAATCCATCGTGCTGAAAGAGGCAACGCTAGAAACTGAGATAAATAAACATCGGTCACATACACTGTAGAGGTAGATAAACACCGGTCACATACATTATAAACTGAGGTAAATAAACACCGGTCACGTACACTGTTGAGGTAAATAAACACTGGTCACATACATTATAAACTGAGGTAAATAAACACTGGACACATACACTGTTGAGGTAAATAAACACCGGTCACTTACATTATAAACTGAGGTAAATAAACACTGGTCACATACACTATAAACTGAGGTAAATTAATAACGGTCACGTACACTATAAACTGAGGTAAATAAACACCGGTCACGTACATTATAAACTGAGGTAAATAAACACCGGTCACATACACTACAAACTGAGGTAAATTAATAACGGTCACGTACACTATAAACTGAGGTAAATAAACACAGGTCACGTACATTATAAACTGAGGTAAATAAACACCGGTCACATACAAACTGAGGTAAATAAATACCGGTCACATACACTATAAACTGAGGTAACGGTCACGTACACTATAAACTGAGGTAAATAAACACCGGTCACATACATTATAAACTGAGGTAAATAAACACCGGTCACGTACACTATAAACTGAGGTAAATAAATACCATACACTGAGGTAAATAACACAAGTCATATACACTATAAACTGAGGTAAATAAACACTGGTCACGTACACTATAAACTGAGGTAAATAAATACCATACACTGAGGTAAATAACACAAGTCATATACACTATAAACTGAGGTAAATAAACACCGGTCATATACACTATAAACTGAGGTAAATTAATAACGGTCACGTACACTATAAACTGAGGTAAATAAACACCGGTCACGTACATTATAAACTGAGGTAAATAAACACCGGTCACATACACTATAAACTGAGGTAAATTAATAACGGTCACGTACACTATAAACTGAGGTAAATAAACACCGGTCATGTACATTATAAACTGAGGTAAATAAACACCGGTCACATACAAACTGAGGTAAATAAATACCGGTCACATACACTATAAACTGAGGTAACGGTCACGTACACTATAAACTGAGGTAAATAAACACCGGTCACATACATTATAAACTGAGGTAAATAAACACCGGTCACGTACACTATAAACTGAGGTAAATAAATACCATACACTGAGGTAAATAACACAAGTCATATACACTATAAACTGAGGTAAATAAACACCGGTCACGTACACTATAAACTGAGGTAAATAAATACCATACACTGAGGTAAATAACACAAGTCATATACACTATAAACTGAGGTAAATAAACACCGGTCATATACACTATAAACTGAGGTAAATAAACACCGGTCACGTACACTATAAACTAAGGTAAATAAACACCGCTCATGTACACTGGGCGAAAACAAGCTGTGATGAAATTGCTCTCTAACTAGAGCGTCTCAACAGTCTGACTTATGAGGATAGTTGTCAGTTATAACATTGCTACTTAAACAGCTGCCTATGTAATCAGTGCTTACTTAGACACACTACCTTTTGGGAAAGACTCGTAGACTATAGCAACATAAACTATACTGTCCTATCTTATATCTTGCATAAATAGATTATACATATATATAATAGATTTTAACTATATATTTTTTTTTACTAGGGGTGGGACTTTAATTTAATTAGTTAAATTAATTACAGGGCAAATAACGAACAAAAAAAATTGATGCATTTTAACGCATTTAACGCATGAGACACTTTTGCATCGTGGAATGTTTCTCAGTGCATGAGTTCCAGGCATACAGATTATATGGACGCACAATAAGATGAGCATGATGGAGATGACTGAAGAGGCTACGCTGGTGGATGGAAAATATAAAAGCATATAAATTTGTTCTGATTGCATATGTTCAGTTGTGAGCTAAGAGCAGTGTGCTTTTGTAGGATCAGTCTATTTCTATTGCTTAAGCCTGCATTGTGTTATAAATTCTGATTTTTAAAATGAAAACAGGTCATTCTTTATAAGGTTTTATAGTATTCAACCCCTTTGTCAGGGGTTTATTTTCCAACTAGCAGAGCAACTTGGGTCATTTGCCTTTCACCACGCTTAAAAGCAGTCAGAATGCTCTACCCTTTACCCCGATTTCAACAACAGAGTTAATGTTTTTCTCAAATGTTGCAAGTCATCATTGCCCAGCAGGAGTTAGGGTTAGGATTTTGTCATTTCCTGAACAGATTCCGACCCCTAGCTCACTGCCTTCATCTCTAGCTAAAACATACATTGGCTTACACCAGCGTTTCTCAAAGTGTGGGGCACGCATGGGTATTGCAGGTGGGGCGGGGGGAAGAATTGAACCTTTTAAACCCGTCCGTCCGTCAACAAATTACGATCGCCACCCCGTCAACAAATCACGATTGCCACAGGTGGGGCATGGAATTTCCCCTTCTTCTGAGGTGGGGAATGATAGAAAAAGTTTGAGAACCACTGGCTTACACACACATGCATGTGTGCAGAAAATACTGAAATCTGTGATCTTAAATAGCCTCGTGATTTACATCTGATTTGAAACGATATCATAAAAATAGATAAGCCGTGGGAAATTATTTTTCTTCAAGTAACTTCAAATACCTGAAATAAACTATGATTGCTTTACTAATAAAAGTCAAAACACACTACACATGAAAAAGGCAGGTAGTGGTTGTCCCTACTCACCCCTGAGAGAGGACGCGTTTTGGCACAGTTTATTCCCCCAATCATCACCATGTTGGGCATTTGGGGTCTGGGGTACTCAAAGCTGAAGTCATACCTAAGAAGCCAAATGGCTCCTCTGCTGAGGAGCTCCTCATAGGTGACAGCCTTCTTCAGGTATCGATTGCTTAGCTCGTCAAAGCCCCCAAACATTAGTTGACAGATGTAAGGCTCCACCATTGCCATAAGTGCGTTCTTCACCCTCTGGGGAAAATCCATAATGTCTGTGTTTTTTGTGAAGAAGCGTGGGATGAAGGAAGGAGGTGAAGGGGCTTGGACCGCTCTCATGTCAAGTTCGCAGGGGAGCCCACGCAGGAAGTAGACAACAGGAAGCGAGAAGGCTTCGGCAATGATGGGACCACATGGCACGAGGGGGTCAGTGAGCATGAGGTCAAAGCTGTATTCCCTCAGACTCTTCATCATGGCCTCGTCATACAGGAGCCCCTCACAGCCTTTCACATACATGTCAGTGAAGTTCATAAGCAGCCTCATAGTTTCTAGAAGATCAGAAGTCTCCGGAGCCCTCATGGCTCCCTCTTTCAGCTTATTTACACTAGCGTCCAGATCGGCCTTGGTGTACGGAACCTTGAAGTTCAGAGTGGTGTACGTGTTAGCACCACGGATCAGAAAGTTGGTCTCAGGCACCAGGACCATCACCTCGTGTCCTCTATGGGACAGCTCCTCCACCAGGAGTTTCAGACTGAGCCAGTGACTGCCATCCACGGGCATGACCAGCACCTTCCCACCGTGCACATCCCCCATGATGCCACACAGAAAGGTCAACAGCCCGAGAGCTGCTGCACTCTGTGCGGTTAGCATGCCTCTCCCAAACCTTCACAGAAACACCACGGGTGATACAGAGCTGTGCAGCAGTGAGACTGTGTGAGCTTCCAGTTCTGTATGTGTACAGTTTTGACCTCACTCACTCTGACAACCAAATGCTTATATAGTCCAGCCTACACAGAGGATTAATCTTAAAATGGTTCAAAGTTCAAGGCCGGTCCCATGTCTGTTTAACAAAGGTAAGAGATAGCAAACATTTGCCACATAAATCTACTTTTTGATCTTACCTTTTAAAGTGAACATGATGAGCTCATACCTCATGGAGGCTCTACGTCAGCAGAGAGAGCAATCAAAGGCTTTATAGTGAAAGGTATTAAATCACAAAAATGCACAAAAACACACAAAAATAGTTATTTTAAATATATAATATTTACCATTATATAATTTTATATACTGAAGGTCTTGAATGATACATCAGTTGCAAATATTACCTTGAGAAAGGTTAAATTCGTGCTTTGAACAGCATGACTGCATTGACAGCAAGTACTAAAATACTGTATCTGTACTTTACTGGAGTATTTTTTTTCTTGTACTTCCACTTTTACTCAGGGTGTCCGCGGGGTTGTAAAAAGTATTAAAAGGTATAAATTCAGTTGGCCAAAATTAAGGCCATTAAAAAGTAGTAAAAAGTAATAAGATGTAATAAGTAATAATCTGACGAGGTATTAAATTTTAGAATGATCATCCAACCAGTGTTGCCAACTTAGTGACTTTGTCGCTATATTTAGCAACTTTTCAGACCCTCTAGAGACTTTTTGCAGTAAAAAGCGACTAGCGACAAATCTAGCGACTTTTTGTAGTGTTACTAGAGACTTTTGGAGACTCTGAACACACACGCTCTTCAGTTGCTGTCCTCTGGGGCGGGTGCTGCCGTGAGCCCCGCCCCACAACACTCAGTGCAGTCTCACACTCAGAGCAGACCCTCACCGCTCCACGTCCACACTGCAAATGAACTGCGCATGCCCAAAGCTGCCACTGACGCCCCGCCCCATATTTACAGAGGGGGATGTAAATATAAATGGTTTAGTCTTCAGTGAGACCATTGACTGTATATATAATATATATACAGTCAATGAGTGAGACACGAAAAGAAATCACTGCATTTAACTCACACAGTCTCAGTCATTCTTCACCTCATTAATTCCTGCTAACTGCTACTCTTATACTTACATTTAACGACACAGCAAAAAAACTATTTATGTAATTTACGTAAAAATGATTTATACAAGCATTAGTCATGTAGTTCTTTTGAGAAGTGACTGCCTATTTCAAAGACAACAGATGTTGTTCATTTGTAGTTCTAACATATTTAGGGTGTTTTTTACTCAGTTTTTTCTCTCCCAACGTTATTCCTTTACAGCTTCAAAAAACATGTATTATGCAAATTAGATGATGACGTCATTTAGCGACTTCTAGCGACTTTTAGGACAACCAATAGCTACTTTCCTTACTGAGGAGTTGGCAACACTGCATCCAACTGCCTAGACGTTTTTGAATTTGTGTTATGTACAGCCCTTCCTCCTAAAATTCCTTAAATTAGATTTATTTATATGTTGCTAGCAGTGATATGATGTGACCTGATATTTGTTCGCGCATGCGCCAGTCACCTAAATACCGGCTGGTTTGCCGCCAAACCTGTTAGCGAAACACTATGGGATTTAAACAGGCATGAAAATCTGTCATATGACACAGTGGCCAGCAATTTCCGCCCAGAACCGTCATAGAGGCCAAATTGCGTTCAGTCATACGAACGTTCTTCATTCTTTCATGTTGTGACGCTAAGCAGGACGAGAATCAGGACCTAGTGTTATTTACACCGGGACAAGGCAGAAGAGCGAACATTTACCGGTTTCAATCGTTTTACGCGGTAAAACAAAGTTACTGCCGTTCGCTACAGCGTTGAACACTGTCAGAGCTAGCCACAAATTCTTGTGATAAACAGGTAGATAGATAGGCCTATTAAGTTCACGTCAACCCCGTGTCGTTAACGGTGACATAAAATAAGACGTAATGGTAATCGCCGTATCCCCGTGCCGTCACCTGTCAACCCCCCCACCGGTCTTCTCACCTTTTTAACCCCTGACCCATTTTCATGCCTGTTTAAAGACTGGCTTAGGCCAGTGGTTAGCAACAACCGAGAGGCCACTTCAGTAGCCACTGGTACTATTTATTAATACAGTCATGCTGGTATAAAAAAAATATTTTGTAGGTATTAAAAAGGTATTAAATTCAACTTAAGAATCTCTGTATATACCCTGTTACTTCACTACACATTTTCCATCAGTTTAATC
Source organism: Brachyhypopomus gauderio (assembly GCF_052324685.1). Lineage (NCBI taxonomy): Eukaryota > Metazoa > Chordata > Actinopteri > Gymnotiformes > Hypopomidae > Brachyhypopomus > Brachyhypopomus gauderio. Next base: position 11,913,032 of record NC_135214.1, read on the forward strand.
CTTACTCCGATACATTTCTTACGTGCTGTATAGTTACTCGTTACAATTATAAACATGTTAGCTGGCTCTGTTACCGGGTCAAGCGAGCAGGCTGTCTAATGCGTTTGGTAACAGCAGAAGAGCAGCATAAGTGCTGCATAATAAGCTTGTTGGTATTTTAATGTACATATATTGGCACCTTCCACACCTTCAACATTGAGTGATCGTGGGGTGAGACAGATACCTAGAGACAGTATTTGCGTTTGCTGGAGGGAAAGTAAATTCCTATAAGATTAAGTGCCATCTCTGCCTCCCTAAAGAGGGTGAAATAATGGCCTTCAAAAATTTACCTTCGAACTTGAAGAAACACATCAATGTAAGTTATAAATATAATGCACAGAAGACACATCAGCTTGAGCTGTCAGTATAAGCGCTAGTTAGGTTAGATATCTTGGCTAACTTACCTAATTATAGCTAATTAGGCGTGCTGCTGGCGCATGGCAGCACGCTCACAAGCTAACACGGACTCATGTATCGTATTAGCATAGCTTAGCTATAGCCTAATACACTTACATTAAACACTACAATTCTAAATCAGTGTAATACATTTACAGACATCTAATTATTTCATCTCGTTTATGTTTTTTTCCCTCTGTATTTTTCTCCCTCTGTTTTGTCTCCCCTGTTTTTCATGGCTACCGCTGAGGAACAAGCTCTCGTCAAGCTTGGTTCAGAGCTGGAAAAGTTGGGTCGACAGATCCAGCGTCTGCTGGAGAAGCAAGCAGAGCTCACCCAGGAGAAGACCAGGCTCAAGGCAGCCCGCGACGCTGCCTACTCGACCGTCTCCACTCCCTCGTCACAGCGGCTCAGCGCGACCGCTATCCTGACCCGAGCACCAGGCTGGGAGCGGCAGCGAGGACGCGGAAGGCAGCCGGCGTCGTCACCCCTACCTCAACCAAACTTCTCCTCTACGAACCGTTTCGAAGTGCTTAGCTCCGGGTCCTCCACCTCGCCTTCACCCCCGCGTCTGATTCCACCCTCACCAGCACCAGAAAATGGGCAGTATCCTTGTTATCGGCGACTCCATAACTAGACACCTGAAAATAAACCTGCCAGGCACAAAAAGAAACCCCACTGTGTCCTGTTTTCCAGGTGCTCGTGTGCTGGACGTGGCCAGGTGGCTTCCCTCAGCGCTGAAGCAGCGAGATGACTTCGGCACCGTTGTCCTTCACGTGGGGGCTGTCGACACCTTCGCCCGGTGCAGCGAGTTCCTCAAGGAGCACTACCGCTCGCTTCTGGACACCGCACGGAAGAAGACGTCGGCCAGACTCATCGTCTCTGGGCCACTTCCAACGTTCCGACGAGGCTGTGAGTCATTCAGTCGTCTTTTCTGTCTCCACAGCTGGCTCCAGGACACCTGTGGCAGCTTCGGCGTGGACTATGTCGACAACTGGGAGAGTTTCCGGGAGCGTCCATCTCTGGCCTAAGCTCGGCAGTCCTCTCCAGGAACATCGAAGACGTGCTACGCCGGGCCAGACCAGCCACAACAAACCACGCAAATCAGCTAAGTAGAACTTACTTCCCTAACTACCAAACCATTGAGACTGTGTCTGTTAGCCATGGCAGGTATAGAAATAACAGGGTGATATGTTTTAAAAATCTAATTAAAATTAAATTAAATAATCAAAATGAAGTAAGCAGCAAAATTAAGCTAAGGCTAGGACTTCTAAACATTAGATCGCTTGCATCAAAAGCTGTGATCGTAAACGAAATAATCTCAGATAACAGACTAAATGCACTCTGTTTAACAGACATGGGCTAGAGTAGATGAATATGTAAGTTTTAATGAAGCAGCTCCTCCTGAATACAGTTATGTACATCAGCCCCGGATCACAAGGCGTGGAGGTGGAGTAGCCACAATTTATGACAAAGATATAGGTCTTACTATAAAACCACCTCTAGTAACTCATTCGAGACTTTGATAGGTGAAATAGGCAATAATCTTATAGGCAATAAAACAAAGCTTTATTTAAAACTAGTGACCATCTATCGACCGCTGGGTCCTTACTCAGAATTTCTTCAGGAATTTGCTGAGTTTCTTTCGGAATTAGTCTTATCAATTGAAAAATTTGTAATTGTGGGTGAATTCAACATTCATTATGAAAATGAATCAGACCCACTGAAGACCACGTTCGATTCCATCCTAGACTCAGTAGGTATAGCCCAAAATGTGACAGGGCCTACTCACCACTGTAAACACACCTTAGACATAATACTTACTTACGGGTTAAACATAGAACATTTGGCAATTATCCCCCAAAATGATGCCATTTCAGATCATTCCTTACTGATATATACTGAAATAGCTTTATACGATTTACATCAGATGCGCCATATAAAAACCATACGCATTATCACATCCGACACCGCAGAAACATTTATAAACATACTACCAGAGCTACCAAGCACTATGTCACCACTGCAGCCCAATGAATTAGAACAGGCAACACAAGTTTTATTCCACACTCAGCAATACCTTAGACAGTGTAGCTCCAGTTAAAGCAAAATTAATAGGCAGAAAAAGCTTGCACCATGGTATGACGACTGTGACGGGCAGGGTGAGCAACTCAAAAAGGAAGCGATCACGCCAAGTCTCAGGGAAAGAGGATGGTTTAATAGAAAGTGTGCAAACCAAAAACCCGTGCATTGTTCCAAATGAAGGAAATAATAACCAGCAGTCAACTGGTACAAAGACAAGACGTATATAGACGAACAAACGACCCTCAGGTGAGACGGATCACGGGTCCCGCCCACCTGAGGGACGAACATCACGTGACCAAAAACAGGACCGCTGCCGCTGTAACCGGGGGCGACCGGTAGGGGGCCCCCCCACAACGTGACAGACCCCCCCACCAAAGCCGCACTCCCCTCCGGATGTGCGGCTTACAGCGGAAGCACACAAAACACAACAAAGGGGCGGGAGGGCGGGGACAAGACAGGGACCCGTTCCCTGCCGTCCTGAGCTGAAACACAAAACACATAAGCTCCTCGTCACAGGATGCAGACAAGGCAGGGACCCGTTCCCTGCAGTCCTGGAGCTGAAAACATAAAACACACAAGTTAGCTCGCCTCCTGGGCGGGACCCTGGACCGACTGGGCCGTCAACAAGACGATAACCACGCCCCGGTCGGTCACAGGGCCCTCGCGCCCTAACCGGCTAACCCGCTTAAGCCCCACCGCTGAGTGCGGACCCGGAGCACATGGCCCAACGAACGTCACAGGTGTGGATGTGTGCAGGCCGCCACACTGGGGTGCGGCCACGGCTTCCACAAACACCTCCCGAACCTACCTTTTTGCTCGGAGCTGACCCCTGCCCTTTCGCTAGGGGTCACCCCAGACTCCTGGGGAGTGAACCCCTCCCGGGGCCCCTCATCTCAAGGTGGACTCCTCCACCCAACCCAGGAGCGCCAGAGACCAGGGCCCTGGCAATCCGCATCAGGGACACGCTGGTCACCCCGAGCTTGAAGGGGAGGGTCTCCGCCTGGAGACCCCACTAGGTCCGGGAGTGCCGCAGTTCACCTCCAGGAGCAACCTGCAACACATCACACACACACGCACACAGACAACATACAACACATAACGTGCACTGCCCTGACCCTTGCACCCCCTTATACCCAGGGGGGAGGGGACCCCTTCTTGGCATGAGGAGACACCCTGTCCATACACCCCAGGCATCCTCAGCCTACAAAGGGGTACAGGGGCTCCTCCCTGCTCAGGGGTCCCTCCCAAAGGCCAGTTCTCCCTAAGGAGCAGCGCCTTCTGAGCCACATGCCGTGGCTCAGGAACCCCATAGCTCCCCCCCAAAAACATATTTAGGGGGGGCCCCTCTGGGGAATAACAAAACAAAAAACACAGACACTACATAGAACACTGACGCACCCAAGATGCCCTCCGTGCCACATCCAGTGGCACGGGACCTCAAATGGACCCCTCCCCACACACAGTGAAGAGGGGCGCAAGAGAGGAATTACATAAAACAAAGCACGCTACACTCTAGGACAAAACGAACACACAAAGACAGAGAACACTAACAAACGGACAGGACCCACCGATGCGCGCGCTCTGTGGAGCGCGACGCGCCTACTCCAGCTCTCTCTCTCTCACCGTTTTCCCAACGGGATCCGCAGATCTTTGGAGAGAGAGAGAGCTATACGCGAGCGGCTTACACGTCACGCCCACAGCGACGCGTCTCTCGGGCTCGCAGTCGCTCACCCCCGTCACCACGGGATATCGGGTGAGCGAGGCGAAAGGAGCAGAGAGAATCGCGTCTCACGCGTTCTAGCGCGCAGCACGCATCGATGGACCCGTCTACATACACACACAAACACCACCAGCGAAACACACCCCACGGCACACTCACACACTCGCTCACGTCCGCGTCGTTATTAAAACACAACGTACATACACACACACATACAGACGATAACGAACAACGGACGTGCGCAATGTGAGGCACCGGTAGTTTCGCTGGGCGAGAGCGGAGTCTACCGGTCCCCAGCTCTAGTCACCGCCGTGTGACTTACGGGTTTAAACACAAACATTTAAACACGGCGGGACGAGTGGGGACAGACTCAACACTCTCTCAGACAATACACGACAAACACACAGCACGTAGACAAACACTTACCACGAGACATGACCACGAACGAAGGAGAAAGCAAAGGAGACTGGCGGCTTCCGAAAGGTGGCTGGTTATTCTGTGACGGGCAGGGTGAGCAACTCAAAAAGGAAGCGATCACGCCAAGTCTCAGGGAAAGAGGATGGTTTAATAGAAAGTGTGCAAACCAAAAACCCGTGCATTGTTCCAAATGAAGGAAATAATAACCAGCAGTTAACTGGTACAAAGACAAGACGTATATAGACGAACAAACGACCCTCAGGTGAGACGGATCACGGGTCCCGCCCACCTGAGGGATGAACATCACGTGACCAAAAACAGGACCGCTGCCGCTGTAACCGGGGGCGACCGGTAGGGGGCCCCCCCCACAACGTGACAACGACCACACTTTTAAAACAGGCAGCTCGAGCAGCGGAGCGCAAATGGAGATCCACCTCACTAGTAAAAGCTAGAGCCTCATATATTCAACAAAAATAACCCTAAATTTTTCTTCACGACTGTATCAAAACTAACAAGAAATATCAATGACACTAGTTCTAATACAGCACTTACACACACTAGTGATGAATTTTTAAACTTTTTTAGTAATAAAATAGATATTATCCGACTACAGAGTCATAATACATCACAGCCTAACCTCCAATCCAACCCCAGTAGTATAGGTATTAGTAACTACGCATCCGAAAATATTACTGAGCTAAATGGCTTCGATTCTATATCGCAAAAAGAGCTCACAACACCAATTAATTTGTCTAAGCCTACATCATGTATATTCGACCCAGTTCCAACCCGTCTATTCAAAGACCTACTCCCAGCTATTGCAGGGCCCTTACTTAATATGATTAACTGTTCCCTTAACCTAGGATATGTGTCCAAACAATTAAAATGCGCCATAATTACACCCTTGATTAAAAAACAGAATCTCGATCCGCAGATTCTAGCCAACTATAGACCTATTTCTAATCTCCCAATTTATCTCTAAAATTCTAGAAAAAGCAGTTTACAATCAGTTAATTAAACCATTATCTCCAATCAAATAGTATCCATGAAAAGTTCCAATCATGATTTAGACTGAAGCACATCACTGAAACAGCTTTACTCAGGGTAGTGAATGATTTACTAATATCATCCGATAATGGGCCCATCTCGTTCCTTATACTGTTAGATCTTAGCGCAGCTTGTGATACTGTAGACCACAATTTTTTGCTGGATCGACTAGAAAACACGGTAGGTATTAAAGGAGTTACACTCTCCTGGTTTAGATCATATCTGACCGACCGCTTCCAATGTGTAAGTGTTAATAATAAAACATCTAAATCTGTGCAGGTTAAATATGGTGTCCCACAAGGGACAGTCCTAGGACCACTTCTATTTACACTTTACATGTTACCCTTAGGCGAGATTATGCATAAGCACGACATCAGTTTCCATTCCTATGCAGACGACACCCAACTATATTTATCGGCTAAACCCGATGATTTAGGTGTAAACAGTAAAATCGAAAAGTGTGTAGAAGAGATAAAACATTGGGTGGCATGTAACTTTCTAGCACTAAATCCAGATAAAACAGAGCTAGTTGGGTCTAGGGCAGCGAGAGACAAGATGCGTAATGTAGCATTGAATCTACATACCTTTACTATAACCCCCAGCGCAGAGGTAAAGAACAGTGCAGTGTCCTGTGCTCGTCTTTGTTTGAGACTGACACGTTGTATGTTCTGTTGTTATTCGTGCGCTGTCTGCGCTTTATGTTTACTCAGTAAAGTGACGTTCAACGCTGAGTCTTTGCCTCGTTCTTCGCCATCCCGCGAGCATCACAAGAACACTATTTGTGGTCTTTGACAGCTTTTATTTGTAAGTGATATATAAAATAAATGATAATCAAACTTTGACGGCATTCTTTAATTAATTCAAAACACAATACTTGTACTTTCAGTACTTGAGTAATACATTTTAGAATAAACTACTTGCAATACTTAAGTACAAAAAATGCTGACTACTTCTGTACTTCTACTTAAGTAAAGTTTTTAAAGAACACTTCAACTTCTACTCAAGTAAGTTTTTTGATAGAGTACTTGTACTTTTACTCAATGAGTCTCTAATACTTTATACATGTCTGCTTAACTCCAAGTCCGACACCTGTATAGTGTGCATGTCCAGAGTGATGACATTACAGGAGGTGGGGAGACAGTCTTCAAGTGCAAGCTGATGGCTGAACTTTGGCTTGGAAAACCTAATGACCTGACATTCTACTGTAATACTAAAACACGCATGCATCATGCAGTCCATTTTCCTTCAAAATGGTCAGGTCTTCTCATAATGAACCACTTACCAGTGTTCCATAACTACCAAAATATTCCTCATCTTGCCACCCATCGTCCAGTTCTGCAGGTCCTGGGTGGAGGTAGCTGGAGGGGACATATCCAAAACACCCCCCGAGCTCTGCCCACCACCAGTCTGCCGTAATCTTGTCATGGACCACTACCCTGTCTCCAGCTGAAAAATTCAGCTGAAAGTGGAATTTATTTAACTACAGCCAGCTGGGTACATAGCAGGTGTTAGGTTGGTAAATGAAAGTAAGAAGCAGCACAACCGTACCGATTAAATACACAAGTACTTTACTGAGCACATGGCATAGAACACTCCTTCTTCTCCTCTGCCTTCCTCTCCTACACAGTACACAGTGCCTCCTAGTGAAGGATCTAATTAGAACTCTATAGAACACAACATTTCCCTCACACCAAAATAATTATACCTTCTAGGAAATAAGTGTTGATTACCAACATAAACGTATTTGCCAGTAACCTACTTAACTGGTGAACAAGCATTGCTAAATAAGCGTAAGCAAAACAAAACACTATCGGGTAAGCTTTATACATGACACAGACTCATCACTGGGCAACACGGTGGCTTGGTGGTTAGCACGTTTGCCTCTCAGCACTGGGGTCTTGGGTTCAAGTCCCTATCTGAGTGGATAGTATGGTTTCCTCCCACAGTCCAAAGACATGGAGCTTAGGTAAATTGGCCCTCCCTGATTCCCTGACAAATTCTCCCTGAGTGTGTCTGTGTGTCTTCATGTTCAATAAAAAAAAGCAGTTGTCTGAATGTGTGTGTGCTTGTGTGCCCAGTGGTGGATGGTGCTCTGCCACTAGGGTCTGTCCTCACTCCCCTTCCTGCACCCCATTCAGTACCCCAGGGGGCTGTGGATCCAGGTTGAGAGTACGCTGTGCGCAATTGGCTGCCGCTTCTCGCCGGTGTGTGATTGGTTGTGTACGAGTTGTATCCGTGTTAAAATTGTAAAGCGTCCTTGGGTATATAGAAAGGCGCTATATAAGTTGAACATTCATTCATTCATTCACACGACCCACTTTACTCTGTCACAGTCCTTCAGCCATATGGGCTCTCGTCTAGCACATCCTTCAGTTCTAGTGTTGACAACACTGGTGCTTGGCTGTTGATTAGGTCTGTTATGCTCTTCAGAAGCCAAGCTGAATTCTGCAGGCAACATTGCCAGGTGCAAAGCGTCCCATATCCGACCATCGGTGAGCTGGTAACTATGCGTTCCACTCGTCCGTACAATTTGGAGAGGCTCAGTGAACCTTGACTTTCCTTTCTTTACATGAGTTGGCTTTCTCACACGCACAAAATTATCTTTCTTGAACTTTGGTGTTTGTGCATGTCGCTTGGCATCTGTGTAAACTTTCATTTTCTGTTGCTGTTCTCTCACTCGTTTTTTTAGTTCTCGGTTTTCTGGGCCCATCTCAGTCGGAGGGAGGACATTCAGCTTTGTCCTCATCTTTCTTCCAAAAAGGAGTTTGAACGGGGATGTCCCAGTGGTTGCGTGAGGAGTAGTTCTATATGATTGCAGAAATGTTATTATAGCTTCCTTCCATGGCTTCCTCTCTTTTTATGCTGTGAGTATAGCATGCTTAAGAACTTTGTTCCATCTTTCTACATCTTTCATCTTTCTATATTGACGAGCGGATATGCTTAACATCTCTATCTTTGAGGAATGAAGCAAACTCAGATGAGAGGAACTGGGGCCCGTTATCTGTGACAAGCTCCAAAGGGTTCCCTTTCTGACTAAAGACAGAGCTCAGAAAAGCAGTAACAGTGTGCGCAGTCACTTGTGAAGCAAATGCTACTTCTGGCCATTTTGAGAGGTAGTCTACCAGTGTAAGAGCAAATCTGCATTCAGAAGGGCCAATTTCAAAAGGACCTATGATGTCCATGGCAAGTTTCTGCCAGGGGCTATCAGGGTAGTCTACTGGAGTCAAAGGAGCAGGAGCCATTCTTGCAGTCTTGTCATTCAGTTGACATGTCACACAGGCCGCAATGGTGGATTGCACAAGTGAGTCCATTTGAGGCCACCAATACAAGTCCCTCAATCTTTGTTTAGTTCTGACGATGCCCTGATGGTTTTCATGGGCTAGACCAACCATGTGTGAATGGAGACTGAGTGGCACAAGCAGTCTGTGACTTCCCCAAGTTATCAATTCATCATGACTGATGAGTTCATCCCTCACATGGAAATATGGAACCATGTTCCCAGGTAAGTGTGAAGCTTTGGAGGGCCAACCACTTGTAATGTATGTGCGCAGTGTACTTAACTCAGGACAAGAGCAGGCTGCACAAGAGCAGGCTGCAGAAAAGTCAGACACAGGGACAGCAGAGAGCAGTGTGGAAATGGCAGCCACAGTTTCAGGCTCAGTGTCAGAGGCAGGATCCTCCTCATTGGGTAGCGGCAGGCGGGAAAGACAGTCAGCTGGCCGGTTATCTACACCTCGCCTGTAAACAATATTATAGTTAAAGCATAGCAGTCTAGCAGACCAGCGGGCAATTCTCAAGCCAGCACGTCCCATGCCTCTGGTGGCAAGCAGTGTGGTTAAGGCCTGATGGTCAGTCTTTAACTTGAATTTTGTACCCCATAAGTATGTTCTCCATCGTTCCGTAGCCCAGACACATGCCAATGCCTCTTTTTCTACCACTGAGTATTTTCTCTCTGCTAATGTTAGTGTATGAGAGGCAAAGGCCACAGTTTTCTCAGTTTTGTCTGGATGGATCTGGGACAAAACACCACCAATGCCGTAGACAGATGCATCTGTTGAAACAATGGTTGGAAGGCCTGGGTCAAATAAAGCCAGCGCATGGCTCTTGGTGATGAGCTCTTTTACTTTCTGGAAGCTCTGCTGTGTTTTGTCTGTCCATCTGAAAGTAGGCTCTCTCAGCACATCTCTCATTGGTTCGACAACTGAAGCGTAGTTCTGGATGAATTTAGCATACCAGGCCGTAAGGCCTAAGATTGTCCTAAGCATCGGAGCATCAGAAGGCGCAGGAGCATCACATATGGCTTCAATGTGCGTATCATCAGGCAGGATACCATCTCTTACTATAGTATGACCTAAGAAGGAAAGCTTTTCCTGACGATAGTTGCACTTTTCTCTGCTCAAGCGTAAACCTGTTTCTTGTAACCTGTGTAGCACTGCTTTCAGATGAGCATCATGGACCACGGCTGAGGGGGTCATGAACTATTATGTCATCTAAATAGCACTGGACGCCAGGAAGACCTTTGAGAACAGTTGTCATTAATTTTTGAACCCTAACCCTAACGTCGTTATCTTATCTTGTGCTGATGTAATGGTAGTGCGTTGGGGTTTGTGAAATTTATTTCTCACCTGCACCCTCTGAATTGGGACTTCTGCAGCTTTTGTCAGTTCAGACGCATTTGCAATGGCACTCTACTTGGGTAGCAATCTGCACTACTTTTTCTAGTGTTAGCTCAGGTTCAAGCAGCAAACGTTCACGAATCCTGTTACTGTACGCTTTTTCAACAATTTGGTCTCTAATCATTTCTTCCTCTTTGTCTCCAAAAGCACACAGCGAAATAAAATCACGCAAGGAGGCTACGTACTGCGCAATGGTTTCATCTCGTCTTTGTTCTCTCTGACGAAATTTATGTCTTTCCCCAATAACATTCACCTATGGGACAAAGTGTGATTTCAAGGCAGAGAGGGCAGCATCATACATTGAACCTGTGTTAGGGAGTGTGTAGAAAAGTCGTTGGGCTTCCGTGCCCAAGGCAGTGGAGTAACGTAGCACGCCTACGGGTGTCTGGCCATTCGTCCCCCTCTGCATGAATTACAAGCAGGTAATTCTCAAACATTTGCAGCCACGTACTGAACGAAAGCGTCGACTCGCCAGGACACTTGAGGAATAGTGGAGGTAGGGAAACGGCCATCATCAGCGCCAATTTGTTAGGTTGTTAAATGAAAGTAAGAAGCAGTACAACCATACCGATTAAATACACACATACTTTAATGAGCACATGGCATAGAACAGAGGTCACCAACAGGCAGACCGCGGTCCGGATCCGGACCCGAACGCAGTCCTGTCCGGACCCAATCTCAATTCTGATTAACTGGATGCAGACCCAAATGCCATCCCATCCAGACCCAGAATAAATTGTTAAAAATATTTCTAAATTTTGACAGGAGAATTAATATTAAACCGGAGCATTTATTTCAGCGCTATTGAAAAAAACACTCCGTCACGAGTGTTACGTTCACCGCCACCCCCCCGCTCAACAACTTACGTTCGATACCCCCCCTTCCGTCCCCCGGACCGCTGGTCAGAGCTATCTGCCAAATTGAGAAGCCTCTCGCTGCAGCCTGCAGGAAGGCAGAGTTGGACATCCAACCCCGCCCACATCCAACTCCACCATCTTCTCAAGTCAGAAGCCACGCCCATGTTACGTCCATTTTGCTTCCAGACCGCCGAAGCAGCTACATCTCCTGTAATGGCGGAGATAAATAATATAAATAAATATGGATTATTTAAGTATAAATATACAAATGGATTATGAAGCAGGAATGCACCCAGTCATGTCTGAAAAAATTATTAATCTGGCCTGTTTTATTGGGTTAAAATCCTACCAGCTAATGTTAACACAGCTTAACGCTCAATTCTAGCAGTGAGCCATTGAACTCCTTCTCCATCACCAACATTACCAGTAAACAGTAAACATTACCATTTTAATTGTTTTACTTATAGTAGCAGGGTTGCCAACTCTCACGCATTGAGCGTGAGACACACGCATTTGACCGTCTTCACATGCTCTCACGCCACACATCCGATTTCTCACGCCGAAAAAAAAATCTAGTTTATTTACCTCTGATCCATATCTATGATTCAATGAGTTACTAGTTCGCACTGGCGCCAACCACCGGCGATCGATCGATCGTGATATAATACTTTGTATTTATAATAATTTGTGTCCATTTTACACCCCGCCCGGTAACAACTTATGCCCCCCTCCCCCCCGGTCAACATTTTACGTTTGCCACCCAATAAATAAAAACATAAGGTATGGACGAATAATGAATAACATATGTGGAACGATACACAAAGTAAACGAGGTAGGTGTAAATTAAGCGCAACGACGTGACTCTTGAACACTTGTGAGGTATTATGCGTATTTTCAAGTGCCACACCCGGGTTTCCATCCAAACCTTTCAAAAAAATAATGCGCAATTTCCAAGTTTCGGCAGAAAAAAATGTGAATTAAGCCTTGTTTCCATTCATTACAGTTATGCGAATAAACTTTAGATCACGTGAGAAGATGCCAAACAATAGTGGTTTTTACATCCATCTGGCAGTTACGCATTTTTGCACGTTGAGGTTTTGAAAAATTTTTTTCTTTTTCTTTTCTATACATGGAGAAGTTAAATTCAATTTTTGCTTTCTCCAGAACTGTTTTTGTATGCATTTGCCATCTTTACTTCGCGATCATGTACAGAACCACATGACTTGAGGCATGATACGTCATCGTTTATGCGAAAAACCCTTTTCCATCCAGTTTTTCCGAATTTTGCAATAGTCTAACTTTTCCACCTCCTCCTAGCGTAAAAATCTAAAAATTTGCGATATTTGCGAATTTTGGACTTTTTCCATCCAGCTTTTTTCATGCGCATTTTCAAAATGCGCAAAAACTCGGTGGATGGAAAACCCAGAAGTAGTGGGTTGGCGCACGAGAGCGCATTAGAGGGTGGAGTTGGATGTGGGCGGGGTTGGATGTCCAACTCCGCCTTCCTGCAGGCTGCAGCGAGACATACTTGGCCAAATTTGGCCTCCGCAACAATAGGCCCTTTTCACAACAAAGCAGAAATATGTCACCGCCGGGTAAAACAAGTTCCGGTACTCGCAGAAGATAGTTGTTGTCAATTCACCTCAGCATCCATGCGTGTATTTACTTCATCCTTGTCGTCGCTGCCGAGACTTAATTTTAAATACGTTTCCAGTATCGTTGGAGAACATTCAACAACGAAGGGTTCCAAGATAAATAGAGGCTACAAATTGTTTGTAGAAGAATTTATTCACTCATACCAGGGTAAGCTAACACCAGCTAGCACTAGCAAGGTAACCAACTAACTATTATTTTACATATAGCTAGTTCCATTAGTCATCCTACGGAGTGGTAAAACAGTCCATAGTTTTATGATATATATTATAATATTACAAATGATACCGACAGCTTTAGTTAACAATATCTAGCTAGGTTAAGCTGGGCGTACACTGTGCGATTTTTCTGCCCATTTTCAGCCGATTTTTCACTCGTACGACTATTTTTGCGATCGGGCTGAGTTTCGGCTCAATCGCGTGTCGTGCATCGTGTAGTTTACACAGGTAAACGAGGAGCGATTCACACCTCATGACCAACTCCCGATCAGAAATCGCAGCAAGAATATCAAACATGTTTGAAATTCAAATCGCTCCTCGTGAGAGTATCGCACTGTTGAAGCAGCTCCACGAGCCGACTCTCCCTGCGATTTAGTCGTACAGTTTGAGCTGGAGCTGAGTACACGATTTAAAATATCGTACAGTGTACGCCCAGCTTTAGCAAGCCAAGGGACGTCAACTATTGATTGTTTGGTTTACATCAGTATCAATAAAGTTCATGACACACACCAAGTTATTAAGTGTTGTTGTTTATTCAGTGTCCAATATAGTCGACAGCAAAGTGATGGTCAGAGCTGGATGCTACAGATAAGAGCTAGATGCTAGCGGATCAGAGTTAGTTTCAGACCCGGTTTCAGTGGAACAGTTGCTGTCCGCATTTGAAAGAGCAAACTCTCAAATAGTAGATGCTCGTGGTGTACTGCCAGCCGAGAGCTTGCTCTTTTCTAGCTAGATGCTATCGGACCGGGGCTAGATGCTAGCGAACCGGAGCTAGATGCTATCGGACTGGGGCTAGATGCTATCGGATCACGGCTAGATACAAGCAAACCGGAGCTAGATGCTATGGGACCGGGGCTAGATGCTAATGGACCGGGGCTAGATGCTAATGGACCCAGGCTAGATACTAGCGAACCGGGGCTAGATGCTAGCGAACCGCAGCTAGATGCTAGCGAACCAGGGCTAGAAGCTAGCGGATCACGGCTAGATACTAGCGAACCGGGGCTAGATGCTAGCGGGTCACAGCTAGATGCTAGCGGACGTACGTGTACTCCCAGCCGAGAGCTTGATCTTTCAAACGCGGACAGCAACTGTTCCACTGAAACTGGCTGGGAACAGTAACAGTACCGAGACAGTAACAGTACTGGGGACAGTAACAGTACCGGAACAGTAACAGGGAACAGCACCAACTTTTAGCCGCAAGCTTCCTGCTATGTAGTCTGCAGCAGTGAAATGCTGGCTACACACAAAGATGCTGCATATCACAAAGTTTTCCCCTTCATCCCTCCTAATTGCACAAACCCATTTTCTTTTTTGCTCATCGTCAGCTGGAAAACCGTGGAAACTGAGATACGACGAGATACGTTTTTGCTTCGAGATCGAACACCCTGGTGCACTGCAAAAGCTCTTGTTATTGGACTCTGCCATTGTTTAATGTGTAACGGAAGTAACTTTACCCTGCGACGAGAACATCCGGAAGAAAAAATGCGGAAGTGTGAAAAGGGCCTATATAAGGTGTATCTCAATTCAGGGGCTGCAGCCCACGAAGTGCGCATTTGTAGGCCAGTTACGTCACTGCGCCGCGACGAGGCTGTCCCAATTCGTGGGCTCCTTCTTATGCGGCCGACGAATGTAGCCTTCAAAACCCCGAAAACGAAGGATGCATCTGAGTATCCTTCGCGTCCCACCATATCCCAGGATTCATTGCTCTATGAACAATAAACAGGCGGAGTCTAGTGTACGGGCCGAAGAATTCGTTTTTAAATGTCGGTATTTTTTTAATATGGACATTTATACTGCAATGAGATGCTAAATAACATGCCAGTTATTAATGATATTGCAGGTAAACCTGTGCTTTGAGTATTTACTAAAGAGTAACGTTTATAAAAATACATTGAATTTTGTTATGAAGTTATACTTCCTGCCAAACATGTGAATACATGTTCAACGCATTTTCTTTTAGGCATTTGTAGGTGATGTGATATTTGTCGGACAGCGCGCTAACACGTATGTAACGTATGTAACGGGGCAGAGCGTGGTCACGCAAACATACGTCTTGCGAAGACTGTCACGGGGTGTAGTTCATCTATTGCTCTGTATTCTATTTGCTTTGCCTGGTGTTGCCTAGCAACCCGCTTTGTTAGGGTGCTGTACGCTTCGGTCCAACAATAAACAAAGTGCCTCGGCACATAACATGGTGTCAGAAGTTGGTGGATTCTCGCTATGGAGAACTGAGAGATGAACTGATTCGAGACAAGATCGTACTGGGTGTTGCAAATGAGGGTACACGTCGTAGGTTGTTAAGAGAAAAAACTTTAACACTGCTTAGTCCAATAGACATGTGTCGTGCGTCTGAACAGACAGATATCCGTATGAGAGCGATGGACATAACGTTAGCAAGCCTTACTGGAGACGCAGCTCACACCGTTACTAGGCAACGTTTCAAACCAAATCAGTGGCTGCAAAGCAATTCATCCAGCGCCTTGGATACAGAGAACACGTGCAGATACTTGTGGCAATACACATTCGAGGGGCAGGGAATCAGTCTGGTTACAACATGAATGAATATATGAACAAGTTTTCTCTTAAATTTTTTTTATTTTATTTTTTTTAGAAGTCTCAAAGTTACTATTATAGATTGAGTCTCTCAGGTGGCTTAGATAAGCGTCCAACCCTGGTGTATGTGCATCCATCAACCGACACAGGCACAGTTTGCTCAGCCACAGCAGTCTGTGTGGTGCTGGGAGAACAACTATCCCCCATGTAACTCTCTGGCTCAGGAAGTGCTTCACGCTCACCCACCTCCCGTGATCTGTGAGCATTCGGTTCAGCTACTCTGAGATCCACTCTATTGCGGCAGAAGATGTAGCCACCAACATCCACCAGATAAGAATGGGGTGCCACTTTGCGAAGACAGGTGCCCACTTTCCAACTACCACAACCATCCCCAGACAGTGGTTTCATCCTGACAGTCTCTCCAATTTCCAGCTCTGGCAAGTCACGAGCAGACCTGTCGTAGTAGAATTTAGCAAGCTGTTTGCGGTGCCGTAGATTTTCAGTGACTCCTGTCACAATGCATGGTTCCAGAAGCTTATTTGTCACTGGAATTGAAGACTTTAACCTCCGGGACATGAGACGCTGCGCTGGACTGCTGTTCATGTTTTCTGTAGGGGTGTTCCTCCAGTGCAGTATGGCATTCCAATGATCATCTGTGTCATGCATCGCCTTCCGCAAGAGGTTTTTAACTATTTTAACAGCTGATTCTGCTTTGCCATTGGCTTTGGGATATCTTGGGGAGGAGGTCACATGCTCAAATTCCCAGTCAGAGGCAAAGCATTTGAACTTGGCAGTGAATTGTGGGCCATTGTCTGTAATTACCTTGTCTGGCTGACCATATCTGGCAAACTGTGCCTTGCAGCGCTTGATCACCATTTCTGCAGAGAGATCAGGCAGTAAATCAATCTCCCAGAAGTCTGAGTAGTGATCCACTACAAGGAGATAGTCCTTCTGTCTGTGGCTGAACAAATCCATGCTAAGGATCTGCCATGGCCTGCTTGGCACTTCATGTGAGAGCATAGATTCCTTTTGCTGCTTGTGTGCATACTCATTGCAGGTTGAGCATGCACTCACAAAGTCTTTTATTTCAGCCTGCATGTTGGGCCAGTACAGTGTCTCACGAGCCTGCCGATAGCAGGCATCTCCTCCAATGTGACTTGAATTTATACGAACTAACATCTCTGGGCGCAGTGACTTTGGGATGATGACCGTCTGCCCTCTGAACAGAATACCATTCGGTGCACTGACCTCATCTCGGAATGACCAATATTCCCTGATTATGTGGGGCGTTTTTTCCTTTACCTCAGGCCAGCCCAACAAAACTGCTGATTTTAGAGCCTGAAGACATTCATCTCTTTCAGTGTGCAGTTTAATCTGCTCTAGCCGCTGGTCACTCACGTTTAAGTAGTCTGCCTGGTTGATGTGCTGTACATCTTCCTGCACTTGCTGCAAGGAGCAGATGGCATGTCGCTGGTATACCGGTTCCTTGCTTCTGCATTCTCCTATGGCTCTACTAAGTGTGTCACTGATGAACATGTCTGGGCCTGGCTTGTAAACAACCTGCAGGTTATAGTTCTGTAAAGTCAGAAGCATGCTCTGAAGTCTTTTCGGAGCACTGAGAAGAGGTTTACTGAAGATGGTGATCAACGGCTTGTGGTCTGTTTCCACCGTAACGGTCTCACGGCCGTATAAGTAGTGGTGAAACCTCTGACAAGCAAACACTATGCTGAGACACTCCTTTTCGATTTGCGCATAGTTTTTTTTCTGTAGCAGTTAGTGCCCTTGAGGCAAATGCAACTGGCTGGCCATACTGCATAAGGCAACATCCAAGTCCACTCTGACTGGCATCACTTTGTACAGTGACAGGTTTTAGTGACGTCATTGTAGCGCAAGACAGGTGTGGATGTTGCCAAAGATTTCAGCTCATTGACAGCTGCCTCGTGTTTGGGCAACCAGTGCCAGGGTGTGTCTTTATCCAGTAAGCGCCGCAATGGCTCACATACACTTGATAAATGTGGCATGAATTTGGCTAAATAATTTGTAAAGCCAATAAGACGCTGCACGCCTTTCGCGTCTGTGGGGTTAGGCATGTGGATGATGGCTCTTACCTTCTCCGAGTCGGGCTTAAGACCACTGGACGAGAGAATGTGGCCATGAAATCGTACTTCAGCTACCTTGAACTGTAATTTCTTCAAGCTCAGGCGCAACTTGACTTCTCGGCAGCGCTCCATCAAGGCCAAAAGCTTGGCATCATGGTCAATCTCCGCTTCTTTATCTGTATCACCACAGCCTACGATAAGGATGTCATCAGCAAGAGGTTCGACACCTTTAAGTCCAGTCAACAATTCGTGTTGCTTGCGTTGGTACACCTCTGGTGCGACCGAGACACCAAATGGTAGCATCAACCAGCGTTTCCTACCCCACGGGGTCCAGAAGGTGGTCATAAAACTGCTCTCATCATCCAACCTGCATTGTAGGAATGCATGCCTGGCATCTACGAGGGTGAATACTCTTGCCTTTGGTAGCTTGTACAGCACATCCTCCAGTGTCGGCATGATGTAGTGTGATCGCTTCAGTGCTTTGTTCAGAAACTTGGGATCTAGACATATTCTCAGTTTCCCCGGTTTCTTGACTATAACCATGTTACTGATCCAGTCTGTCGGCTCTGTAACATCTGCAATGTGACCCTCAGCTTGATACTCATCCAGTTGAGCTTTAACAGCTGCCTTCATTGCTATGGGGACATTGCGAGGGGCACACTGAACCGGAGTCACAGTGGGATCCAGCTCGAAATGGACATCCCCAGGGACAGATTCCACAGGTGAGTTGAATACATCACTGAATTTGCCAAGCAGTACTTCTCTGGTCAGTGATATAGACTGTGCGTGTTCAATTTTCTGAATGTCTTCAGGAATTGTGAACTGCATGAGCCCTAAACGTACACAAGTGCAGCCTGACAGGAGTGGACTCTGTGAGGTCTTCATTATCTCAAATGACAAACAGTGTTTCTTGCCACGCACCACACATTCAGTGTCAAAAACACCCAAGGAGCTCAATATCTCTCCTGAGTACAGTTTTAATTTGGTGTTGCTAGGGCGAAGTTGTGTGTCGGGTGCCAGCCTGGTCTTGTCTTTATAGCTCATCACGTTGCAGGTGGCCCCAGAGTCCAGCTGACAACGCTGTGGTTTGTCGTTGTGTAGACGCAGTGTGACAAACCATTTCTTCCCCTCCGCTTCTAATGCCCCAATCGACTCATGCATGTAAATGTCGTCATCTGCCAGTCTGTCCTCAGCTGCATTTTCCTTGCAGTATATCTTCCTTTCTTTGCGTTCTTTCTTGATTTTTAAACACACCTTTGCAAAGTGGTTATTTGTTCCACAGGATTTACAAGCTTTGCCATATGCTGGACAGTGTTCGCTGCCCCATTTAGTCATGAATTTAGTTTTTTGGATTGAGTCAATGAAAAAAAATTTGTGTGATTGATTAATTACATTTTATTACATTGAGCCAATGCTTTATTTTTTTTCAGTGTGGTCATTTCAAGGTAAATATAGAAAATCCCTTCCATACTTGTAAGAATTAAGAATTGACATGTGTAAGAATTAACATGCATATACAGTATTTGTGCCAATGCAAAAACAAACAAACAAAATCATTACCTATAATTAAGAGGTGTCAAAAAAAAAAAAAATAATAATAATTAAGAGGTGTCTGGTTTCTGCATTGGTTTCCTCTGAAAGAATAGATGTACACTGAAATTGTCACTAATGGAATAATTTATTTTATAACATGATAACAACACCATTTAATATCAGCCACCTCTGAAATACCCCACATGAGCATTGACTGCTCTCTGTCATATGGGATGATCCTACTAAGTCAAGTTCATTATTATTATAGTACAGAGCATTATTATAACAGAACATAAAATAAAGAAAATTATTATAACAAGAACAGTATTATATCATAGAGCATAGAACATTATTAACTCACTGAATACATCTGGTTTACCCCCTAGAAAGGTTCCAGATAGTCTAGCCCACATTTCCCAGAATTCCAAGCGGGTCTATAAGACATGCTCAGTAAACCCGCACTCCTTCTTAGGCACCCCCACTGACCCACGCTGCAGACATGGCTCCTGGGGAACAAACACAGAAGGCAGGAAAACAGATCTGGGTAAGCTCAATAAAATGCTACCACTGTCCCTACCTATGGTCTGACTCTTCTTGCTGGTGTGCCCTCCTAGCATAGAAAAGTACAAGTTTTTTAAATTGCTAAACCATTGGCACAAGGTATGAACAGTGTTACACATTATACAGAGAGCTACAAAAGAGCTACCTACATCTACCTACATACAAGTGTATGGTTTCATTTCACTGGTGTCTATGTTGTGTCTTTATACCTATAAGCTCATTGAGCTACATTCAAACATTTAAAACCCCATAAACTCCCCAACACTACCAACCCACACACCCAACCCATATGCAGTTACACGTGTGGGCCTTAGTGGGCCATCACAAACATAGAGAATAGAGCATCATCATAGCATAGAAAATAAAACATTATAAGGACCGTAGGAACTTAATTTCCTAAATTTGGGATCAAAAAATGTATTCATTCATTTATTATAACAGAACATTAAACATAGAGCATTATTATAACAAAGAACATTATTATGGCATACAACATTATATCCTCATAATCAGACCATTTCCAGTAATCAAAGACAAATACAAGCTAAAAAAAAGCCATTATACTTTAACACCTATGATGCCAAAGACAGAAAGTGAAGATATTCAAGTGTTCAGGTGATATATGTCAGTCAGTTGGCTAAATATCACTTTTGTACAAACCAGAGCATTCATCCAGTGTAGAAAATATAAATACTTTATACTTAAGATCACTTGATAGTGCAACTCACTCACCAGTTACTCCTTTTTTTTCTTCTGCCTGATTCCAAAACACTTCTTGAAACAGAACACACAACTTTTGACAGTAACGTAGATGACAGTGACCAGGATGAAAAGCAGGAACGCAAAGACATCCAGGCTGTGGTACTGAATCCAGTTCAGTTCATGGGCAGCTGGTCTGAGATGCTCCGCCCCCTTATGCCTCATAACATATTCAGTCCAGTACACAGCCAAATCTAGCGGTTCAATTGGCCGATCTCTGTGCATGACAGACAGCTTCATTATCTTCTCTTTATAGCTGTGAAATCAAAAGAATGTACAGTTAATCAGTGGAAGCACAGATAGGATTAATTTGCCCATGTATAGTTGGTCATTTGTGTAGTTCTTTGTCCTTCTAAATTCTAAGCCTGATGCAAGCCTACAACCTTTTGTCATTGATGACTTTTTTGAGAGCCACCAGCAGCTTCTCTGAGGTCATGTCAAAGATGTTCACCCTCTCTGCAACCCCACGGACGACCATGCGCTGTACGTTGTCTGCTTGGTCTCCGAACAGCGGGATGGTCACCATGGGCACACCGTTACAGATGCCTTCATAGATACTGTGTGTCCCGCCATGTGTGATGAATGCTTTTGCCTTAGGGTGTGCTTTAACAGACAAACAAACTGATTAAGTCCTTAAATTGACCATTAATCCAAAGGGTTTTTCCTTAGAAATATTCTAGCTGCAGTCCGTAGTAACAGTGTTGGGGGCTATGTTTGGCTTATAATAACACACATATGCGTCAGGACATAATGAACAAAAAGTTCAGTTCTGAGTTTGATAAGTATGATCACTACAGTACCAGGTCTCAAAATATCTTCCTGCCTGTAGTGTGAAAGTATAAACAAACCTAAAAGATCATTCTGTGGGAGCCATTTCATCACTTTGATGTTCTTTGGGATATCTTTGGGAAGTGTCCCAGTATATCTCCACACAACCTGATAAGAGTGGAACATTAACATTAGTGAAATGTTGCTTTGTAACAGGGATCTCTGCATGCAGTTTGGATTTAGATAGATAGGTTAGATAGGTTTTTTTTAATCCCTTTGGGAGTTTTCCCTCAGGGAAATTAAGATTCCAGCATTACAGTAGGAGAAATAAGAATGGATATATACAGATTAAAGAGATTAAAAAACTAGTACTACTAATAATAAATAATAAAGAAAACAATAGAATATACGTGCCAAAGTGTCCAGCAGAAGAGCTATTGCACATAATTATTGCACTCTGTTAAAAATAGTATTGCACTCAGTGCCGGAGTGGGACACTTTTTCAGCCCGGGAGTTTCATGCCCAAATCCGGCCCAAAATTATTTTTCCCTTCGAATCGGCCCAAACTAGTGACTGACATCAGCCGGCCCATCGGGAATGCTCCCGAATTTCCCGATTAGCCACTCCGGCTCTGATTGCACTGGTTATGTTTTAATGAGCTTTTAAAGTTTTTGTATGTAGTCCGGTTAGTGTTTTAATCATTTATTAGAAATCTGTGCTCTTTTAGTTAAAAGAGCAGTCCTGTAGTTTGGGTTTCATTTGTCTTCACATGTACAATTCTGGGCCTCTGTTACTGTATAAAAGCCAATCACATGGCCATTGTCATGTCCAGCTCCTCCCTCCTCCCTGGTCCCGCCTAGTTTTCCCGTTCCCTTGGTTTCCCCTCTGTCTGCCACGCCCCTATCCTCATTGTTCCCACATGCGTCTCATTTCACCTCCATGTTTTCTGTGTATTTAAACCCCTCTGTTCTACCCCTTGTCGTCGGTCATTGTATGTGAGTCTCCTTGCCTTCCTGATTCTTGCATGTTCTAGGTTTTGATGTCCCTGGTTTATGTTTCTGTGTTTACTCTGGTCGCTTCTGCCTGTGTATGGTTTTATCCCGTTGCCCTTCTGCTCCGCTCTGTGTTGTCGGTCTTGTCTATCGTCTTGTATTTTGGGTTTATGTTTAACCTCGTTGTGTTCTGTTGTAGTCCTTCCTTTGTTGTGTTTAGTTGTAGTCTGGTTTGTTCTCTCATCAGCTGTCAGGTTTTGTTACTCTCTCTCCCCTTCATCATTACTCCCCTTGGTGTAATGGTTCTCCGCGTTCCATTCAGGTAGCGTGCGTGTGGTAAAGTTCCTATGTGTGTTGACTTTGCTTAGTTGTCTGGTTGGTCTCGTTCCATAGTATTAGCCTTTTGTTGTACAGTGTAGTCCCAATTTGTGTTCTGTGTTTCTGTCTAGTGTTTTGTCGTTCCCCTTTTAATAAATATTCATCACTTTGCATTTGCGTCACCCTTGTTTCTGGTAAACGTAACAGCCATACAAGGACAGACAGTGCAGTGTCTGACTTTTACTAATCGCTGGTTGTGTGACATGCTTTCGGATGTTTGTCTGGATGGTGGTGGTGCTGATGCTTTGGGCTCACATTGGGCTCACCTTTTGGGGGATGTGTCTGAATTGGGCTCACCTTCTGGGGGATGTGTCTGAATTGGGCTCACCTTCTGAGGGATGTGTCTGAAGGCCTCCAGGAACTGCCTGGTTTTGACCTCGGGCAGCTCGGACACCATGGAGCCCAGAGTGAAGACGACAAACCCGTGTTCCCCAGAGCCATTCACAAACTCCTGCAGCTCCTGCAGTGTTGGGACATTTGTGTTAAATCACGAAGGAATTAACAGTGGAATTAACATTTTTTTTCTACTCAGATTCATTTTCAGATTCATTCAATTCATTTTTTAATTCTTAATCACATAAAAGAGCATTAAGATGGCTTAATACACCTGGATGATGTAACATACAGTATTTAAACATTTCATGGGATACAACAAAAAGGAACACACACACACAAACACAAATATACCAAAGGCATGACCAGAACCATTTTATTTTTAACAGCAGTATTATAGTAGTAGTATACCTGTAACGCAGCATGCACTACGGATCGAGGAGGCGGACACAAATGCTGAGGAGAGCGAGATTTAATGAAGGGAATACCGAACTCATGGTCAAAAATGAAGGCATACGGACAGGTGGGAACACTGACGACAGGAGTGTGACTGACAGAGGGAACTATGACAATGGATAACGAGGCAGGATAAACAGGCAAAGGAAAACACAAGCACGTGGAACTGGGAACCAGAGTGACAGCGAGGGGGGGGGGGGGGGTAGCCTTACGTGACAGTAACCTCCTCAAAGGTCGACGAAAGGAAAAGACAGACCACGGGGAACAAGGCACTAGGACAAAACAGGAGACCATGGGATATGGCGAGGGACAGCGGACACGGGACAGAACATCGCCGGACAGATCGGAGCAAGACAGGGGGAACCTGCAGGGACGACAGGGCCAGGAAAGAGGACCGGAGACGACGGGGCACAGAACCTGGGGTATGGCAGAGGAGAGAGATGAGGAGACAGGTATGGAGACAGACAGGGCCACAACATTATCAAAAAGACCTGAGGTAAAGGGAGACTGGACAGGACCAGGACAAGACATGGGAACAGATCTGGATGGGTCAGGACAGAGGTTAGACACAGGACTGAGGCCAGGAAGCTGGGCTGAGGTAGACACGGAGGAAAGTATACTTTGGATTACAGACACAGGAACGGGAACGACACAGGGACAGGAACATAGACATGGGCGGACACAACAACCGGAACAGGGACCAACAAAAAACCAGGGACAGAGCACGGTAACAAGGGAAACACAGGCAGAGTACGGGAAACAACACCAGAGACAAAACTTTCAGACCTTGGCCCACAGGTGGGGAAATCAGCCTTTGCAGGAGCTGGAGGAGCCTGAATACGGTCTGTGGGGACAGGCGGGACCGGCTGATGTGCTGCGGGGTCAGGCTGATGGGTCATCGGTACCGGTGGGGCCCTCTGGGGCCCGCTGGTGGGTAGCGGGGATAGGGACTGACCCTCTCCAGGTCATAGTAGCAGGAGCGGAGGAGGGACCCGAAGGTGTAGGGGACGTCGATAAGACGTCATCAGGATGTGGGGACGCCGAGGCGGCGTCATCAGAACTGACGTCATCGGGCATGGAGACCTGGGTTAATGATGACCCCCTCAGGGTCACAAGGACAGGTGGTGACCCCCTCTGGGTCGCGAGAGCGTTAGTAGGCCACTCCTGGGCTGCTGGCACGGTCATAGGCTGCTCCTGGGCCTCGGGTAACCGAGCTGGCCACTCTTGGGGAGCGTGGCCACTACTCCCCCCCCAAACTTTTACACTTTAAGAGCTATTTAACCGCTCATCTTTTACATTTTAAGAGCTACAGTGCCCCGTTGAACCTTTCAACCTTTTGCCACATTTAAGGCTTCAAACGTAAAGATATACATTGTTTTGTGAAGAATCAACAACAAGTAGGACACAATCGTGAAGTGGAACAACATTTATTGGTTATTTTTAAACTTTTTTAACAAATAAAAAACTGAATAGTGGGGCGTGCAATATTATTCAGCCCCTTTACTTTCAGTTCACCAAACTCACTCTAGAAGTTCAGTGAGGATTTCTGAATGATCCAATTTTATCCTAAATGACTGATGATGATAAATAGAATCCACCTGTGTGTAATCAAGTCTCCGTATAAATGCACCTGGTCTGTGATGGTCTCAGGGTTCAGTTTAATATGCAGAAAGCATCATGAAGACCAAGGAACACACCAGGCAGGTCCGAGATAATGTGGAGAAAGTAAAAGCCAGATTTGGATACAAAAAGATTTCCCAGGGTTTAAACATCTAAATGAGCACTGTGCAAGCGATCATATTGAAATGGAAGGAGTATAAGGCCACTGCAAATCTACCAAGACCCGGTCATCCCTCTAAACTTTCATCTTGAACAAGGAGAAGACTGATCAGAGATGCAACCAAGAGGTCCATGATCACTCTGGATGAACTGCAGAGATCTACAGCTGAGGTGTAAGAGAGTCTGTGCATAGGACAACAGTCGTACACTGCACAAATCTGGCCTTTATAGAAGAGTGGCAAGAAGAAAGCCATTTCTTAAAGATATCCATAAAAGCTCTTGTTTAAAGACACACCAAACATGTGGAAGAAGGTGCTCTGGTCAGATGAAACCAAAATCGAACTTTTTGGCCACAATGCAAAACGATATGTTTGGCGTAAAAGCAACACAGCTCATCACCCTAAACACACTATCCCCACTGTCAAACATGGTGGTGGCAGCATCATACCATACCCAACATCTGGAGAAAAAACCTAACAACTAATAGTCAGGCTAGCAGAACTAGCAGGGCAAATTGAGTTTTTTGGCTTTCCCCACACTTTATGCAGTCAGACTGCTCTACCCTTTACCCTAATTTCAACACAGGGTTCATGTTCTTCACAAATGTTGCAAGTCATCGTTGCCCAGCAGAAATTACGGTTAGAACATTTAATTTCTTAAACAGATTCCAGCCACTGCCTTCATCTCTACCTAAAACACACATACGCTTACACACACTTGCAAGTGTGCAGAAAATACTGAAATGTGTGATATCTGTAATATTCAATCTCTTCTTCATAGAAAAAAGGGTGAAAAGGGGAATCATATTAATTAAGAGGACAGCTATATTACTTTTATGTGACAATTGGTAAATAATAATGACAGACTTTTTAAAGTTACTGAGGAAGATGTTCATTTAAAATAACCAGTAATATGACTACATTATCTGGTTATAAGTTAATATGAATTATCTGGTTAGGATGTTAGGACTGGAATTGGTGCTTAATCTTAATAACCTATAGATACATATAGCCTGCTATAGATACATTAAGAATAGTGATTATGATTAAAGGAACTTCCATAGCCTCATTTTTACATCTGATCTGAAACGATAGTATATAAACACAGATAAGCCCTAGTGAAATTCTTTTCTTCTTAAAGTAATTACAAATAACTGAAGTAAATCATGATTGCAGATCAAGTCAAAACACACTACACATGAAAAAGGCAGGTAGTGGTTGTCCCTACTCACCCCTGAGAGAGGATGCATTTTGGCACAGTTTATTCCCCCAATCATCACCATGTTGGGCATTTGGGGTCTGGGGTACTCAAAGCTGAAGTCAGACCTAAGAAGCCAAATGGCTCCTCTCCTGAGGAGCTCCTCATAGGTGACATCCTTCTTCAGGTATTGACTGCTTAGTTCGTCAAAGCCCCCAAACATTAGTTGACAGATGTAAAGCTCCACCATTGCCATCAGTGCGTTCTTCACCCTCTGGGGAAAATCCATAACATCTGTGTTTTTTGTGAAGAAGCGTGGGATGAAGGCAGGAGGTGAAGGGGCTTGGACCGCTCTCATGTCAAGTTCGCAGGGGAGCCCACGCAGGAAGTAGACAACAGGAAGCGAGAAGGCTTCGGCAATGATGGGACCACATGGCTGGAGAGGGTCAGTGAGCATGAGGTCAAAGCTGTATTCCCTCAGACTCTTCATCATGACCTCATCATACAGCCCCTCACAGCTTTTCACATACATATTGGTGAGGTTCAGAAGTAGCCTAATAGTTTCTAGAAGATCAGAAGTCTTCTGAGTCCTCATGACTCCCTCTTTCAGCTTATTTACACTAGTGTCCTTGAAGTTCAGAGTGGTGTACGTGTTAGCACCACGGATCAGAAAGTTGGTCTCGGGCACCAGGACCACCACCTCGTGTCCTCTATGGGACAACTCCTCCACCAGGAGTTTCAGACTGAGCCAGTGACTGCCATCCACGGGCATGACCAGCACCTTCCCACCGTGCACAACCCCCATGATGCCACACAGAAAGGTCAACAGCCCGAGAGCTGCTGCACTCTGTGCGGTTAGCATGCCTCTCCCAAACCTTCGCATGAGAGTAAGACTCTGTGAAGTTCCTTGTGGGTGCAACTTTGAGATCAAATTCACTCTGAATGCACAGTCTCTGTGTCAGTATTAAAGCACAGTGAAGGTCTGGAGTCCAGTCTCTGTGTCAGTATTAAAGTATAGTGAAGGTCTGGAGCCCAATCTCTGTGTCAGTATTAAAGTATAGTGAAGGTCTGGAGCCCAGTCTCTGTGTCAGTATTAAAGTATAGTGAAGGTCTGGAGTCCAGTCTCTGTGTCAGTATTAAAGTATAGTGAAGGTCTGGAGCCCAGTCTCTGTGTCAGTATTAAAGTATAGTGAAGGCCTGGAGCTCAGTCTCTGTGTAAGTATTAAAGCACAGTGAAGTCCTGGAGCCCAGTCTATGTGTCAGTATTAAAGTATAGTGAAGGCCTGGAGCTCAGTTTCTGTGTAAGTATTAAAGCACAGTGAAGGCCTGGAGCCCAGTCTATGTGTCAGTATTAGAGCTGCAGTAGTCAAGTGTGCCACTAGCTTCTGCCACTAAAGGAGTCAACACTCCTCCTTCAAGCACTTCTAATCCTTCCTCTCCTCATTCCACGCATGCTTAGCCTGCCCTCTATGTGTTATAGATGTATGGTGAATAATTCAGAGACTGGAGGGGGGGCTGAACCGCCTCATTATAGATACGTTTTCTGATTGGTTAATAGAGCTGGGCTACAGGAATTACAGAGCACAAGGCAGTGGCTGAGACTTAGAGCCTGTATATTGGTGATGGCTATCAGGTTGACATCCAGGCTGTTTCCATAAAATAAATCACTTAGAGTAGCTTTTACAGAACATTTCTACCTTGAAATTGATATTAATGTAGTAATATATAAAGGACAGTAATGGATGAGATATGTGACCTCATTTAAAAGTAGGTTTGGTGGGTATGACTTGAAAGCACAGGGCATTAATGAGAGGGTCGAAATCCAACTGCATTTGATTCTGAAATTCAAGAAGCTTATAGTGATTTCACATTGAAACATGTTGACTAATATCTTTGGGTCACTGAAGATCCAACCAGTTTTGGCCCAGAGGAATACAGTCTACGCACATACAGGTGTGTTTGGGCAGATTAGAATGAGCACCGTCAGCAATGGGACGAGCCTGGGTGATAAGCACACACTGTAATGATGAGATCAGGACGGATGTCACACTCTGCAGTAACATCAGCGAAAATGGCAAAAATGTGGTTAGTAAAAGATAGGCAGTAGATAACCTTTTGTGTAGTATGTTGTGCTGATGTGTTCTGGAGTCTCTTTAAAAACCGCCCAATGCACCTCCCGACAAACACAGTAAAACGGCAGAATCATGTGATCAATAAGAAATCTGTGGCATTTGTCTTTACATTAGAGTCACCTCCTTGTGTCACGTTTAGATCTACCACTCTATTGACAGTTTGCAAAAACATCTGCCACTGTGTAAATCAGATCTGCTGTGCTAAATTAAAGTATCGGCAATGCAGTGGCCCTAATGTAAATGCCTGCTAACAACACAGCCTACTGGAAGGGAGCAGCGTTATGGAACTCATTGATCTACAGACATGACTGAACTCTCCTGAACAGCCTGGCACAAGGCGCAGCTGGTGCGGTTACCTGAGGCAGCGGCTTTGCCTTGTGAGTGATGTGTCCCATCATGACCATGTTGGGCATCAGCGGCCGAGGAAACTCGGTGGTGTAGTCGAGGTACACGAGCCAGAGAGCTGCACGGCTCAGGATCTGCAGCATGGGCATTTCTCTTTGGAGAATCTTAGAGGCTATTTTGTCTGCATGGGCGTACAAATGGCTGCAGGCTGCAGGCTGTACCAGAGCTCTCAGCGTGTTTATGCTCCTCTGCCAAAAGTTCATGCGGTCGGTAAACCCAGTGACCAGATGTGGGGTGTACGAAGGTGGGCTTGGACTCTTGGTGGCCAGAAACTGGACACCACAAGGAAGGTTTCCATGCATGTAAATGGAAGGGATGGAAAGATATTCTCCAACGATGGGTCCAAGAGGCTCAAAGGGGTCTGTGAGAAGAGCATCAAAGTTCCAGTCCCGTAAGGTCTTCATCAAATCCTTGTTGAGGAGCAAGCTCTCAATATTTTTCACTGAAACAATCTTCAGCATGTCAATCGTGAATAAAAATTTCCAAAATCTGACCAGGTCAGAAGAGGTGTCCATGCTGATGAAATTTTCCACATTTGCTGCAAATTTTTTTTTTATCTGCGCGCTGGTGTAGTTCACTGGATACGTAAGCGTGGTCGTGTGTTCTGTGGGACCCAAACTCAGACTTTCATTGGGGATGACGACCACCACCTCATTCCCTCTCTTTCCCAGTTCCACCACTACAGCCTTGATGTCATACCAGTGACTGCCATCTGCAGGAATCACCAGCAGCTTCCCAGTCTGAGCTGATCCCAGGCAGACGAACAAACACAGCCACAGCAGCACACCAGACATCTTTACCAGGAACCTCCTCTTTTTGACTCTAAGGTTCTAATTAAAAAATACTTTGTTTTCAGCTTGACAGAAATCAAAATGAAAGGAGACTCAGCCCAACACTCAACCTGAGACAGGTATATATATCACCTGGACTAGGTGACCGTGCTCAAAAAGGGGTGTTGCAACTATGCACGTGGGAAGGGCTTCATTATTCAAATATGTGTTACGGTGCTGACAGCATGGAATAGGAAGTAGGATAAAGGTTAGAGGCAGTCAACTGTCTACACAACAAATGGGATTAGCTATATAACACACTTTACCAACTACAACTTCAGTTTCTACCATTAAAACATAAGCGCACATAGAATCACTTTCACACTTACACTTACAATTAAACATAATTTCTGAAAGTGCGTAAGGTGTACAATATAGTTCCTAAATAAAGTGCAACTTGTAAAGGCTCTGTCACAATTCCTATTACACAGCATTGCAAAGTGGACCTTCAGCACTGCCCTGTGCTCTCCAAGTAGATCATTACCAGAGCCTAAAAAGGTTCTTAGATTTTTACTGAACAAATTCTGGTGAACATGGTCTGTCATGATGTGTTTGAGTCCTAACGTTATGTGTCTATGGCGGCGCAGTAAAAGTGATGGGAGTGGTAGTCAGGGTTGGTGACTGACAGGGTAGAGGTATCTGGGTGATGGAGATGGTGTGTGTGTGTGTGTAAGTGTGCATGTGTGAATCCCCCTCTGATGGCTTTCTGCTCTGCGTACTCACTCATTCCCAGCTTGCTCAGGTGTCTAACCTGCGACTGTGTAGAACAGAGGATTCCTCTGCAGTGTTGTTGTTTCAGGTGGCCCAACAGCACCAGATAGATGCTGAACTATTTGCTCCTCCTGATCCTGAGCTGAGTGGGAACTACAGTTTGGTGACTTGTCCTTTCGAGTCTTCACATAAATCCTCTTTCCAATCCCACGGCTGACAACTACCGGAAAAACACGTTTCCCATTCTGAGCAAATCCAGAGGAAATGCAGTGCACTATGTCTCCTGAAACTGCCTGTCTCTCCAACTCGGCATCAGTAGGGAAGACAGCCTTAATCTCTGCTAGAAGGAATGAGGAGAGACCAGTCAGTGAAGTACAGTGAAGTAAATAGACTTGTTTTACTGCAGTTTGGTTAGGAGCCTTAAAACTGGACTCTTTTACCCAAAAGTGTTAGCCCCCCCGATGATGCAGCATTTTGGAGACGACCTCTGACACAGTGCAGATTTGGCATTGATGTGTAGTGACTGATAAGCTTTGTGGTGAAAGGTGTGGCTCATTCCTGTTTGCAACTGGTTTGACTGGAACTTCCGAATAGAAATTATGAGGTGTGTCCACATACTTGCGGCCATATCGTGTGTGTTTAAAGAATTAACGGACATCTTGCTTTTTACACCAATTTATTGTAAAATGCTAAATAATTATTTATATCAAGAGAAATGGAAACACAAAATAGGAACCAGAAAAGATGTATCTATTGTTGTAGCATTGAGTGGAAGACACGGTCAGTTAGAACAGTTAATTTATCAAAATGGTCAATTATGACGGTGCTGAGCAGCATATGAATGAATGAAGTTATGTTTATTTAGGTAGGTTTATATGGTTATATATAGCACATTTCAAAGAAGCCAAGGTCACCAACGCTTGTGTGGCTTATGAACACTATAATTATTTCTACTAACACTATTACTTATCATTAAAGAGGAGCACACCGAGGGCAAAATGTAGAAGAATTTAAAAACAGTCAGAGACAGAGACAGCAACATATGAATGAATAAAGTTGTATTTATGTTTTCTTAGTTAAGTTTATATTGTTATAGTCATATAGCACCTTTCAAAGAAGAGAAGATCACAATTAACATACACAACTCTGGACACACATACACAGGGAGGGGAGAGAGGACACACCCAGGACAGAGCACAACCCACCACTGGACACACAGACACAGGGAGGGGAGAGAGGACACTGTGATAGAAATGCTGAAACTCTCCTTTGCAAGGAGACTAGACAGAGAGAATGCGGGAGTGGAGACATGTGCCAGGCAGGTGACATGTTCCATGTTCCAGACAGACAGAAGGCCCATGCTTGATAAAGAACATGTTCCTCTGAGAGTGCAGAATTTATTCTTACATTCCTATATCCGGTACACACATATTTAATCCTGACATTTAATGACAAATACATCATCTGACTGTAATTGTGCTGACAATGTTTCACATGATTAACCGACCAGCCCTTACTGTATAAAAGGGTTGGAGGTTTGAACAATAGAGTGATTTGGTAAAGTAACCATCCTGTGTGTGTGTGTGTGTGTGTGTGTGTGTGTGTGTGTGTGTGTGTGTGTGTGTGTGTGTGTGTGTGTGTGTGTGTTGCTTTTGCTAACTATCACTCTCTGAGCCGAGCGCTCGTGTCTTTTCTCACAGAGAGCCCGGTTGTTGTGACTGAGAATTTCCACGACAACACACCCATGACAGAGCACCATCCACCACAATTCTATGAGTGTAGGCATCACTGGGTATGGGTATGTAAACACAGTCATTCACATTCACCAGGACAGTTTAAATTTAAACTAACCTCAATGTTTTGGGACAAAATGACGTAGTGACAATATAAGCAGCGGGGTGTTGGGGTCACGCGCGAGAAGAGCTAATCGGAGACGCTTCCTTCTCATTGCTTGGAAGCTTGGAGCGGTTGACGAAAATTTAAAAGCATTTCAGGGTAGCCTTGTTTTTAGCCGCACAGTGGCGCTATTGACGCACGTGTTGACGTACCTCTACATAAATTCTAGGCGTCGATAATGTTTACCGTCCGCATGTTGATTTTTGGATTTTAACTAACAAAATTTTGAAGTGTTGACCCCTACACGCTCAAAACAAGAAGAGAGAAATAGGTACTCCAAGGGCTTGTTTTCGCTTTGTGTTAATGATATGACTTTAACATGGAGACTGAAGCACATATGATACGTTCATGCAAAATTTTCACTTGTTTCGTATTTGATGAGGTTAAACACCACGGACGTAATTTTGGGGGGGGGGGGGGGGGGGGGGGCATGTCCCCCCCACTTTTTCAAAAGCCGGCTTTGGTCCCCCCCAGTTTTTACGGTTAAAACCAAATATTTAAATAGCGACGAATCCATGTCCCCCCCACTTTTGAAATCAAAATTACGTCCATGTTAAACACCATTTTGGATTCCTGGTGGTATGCATGTTAATTTCGTCATTTGACGTTAAATTAACATAACCCCTTTATCAGAGTCTGTAGTCCCTTTGGTCCCTCCGTTAATCCACGACCACGCAGATCAGACTGAGGGTCTCAATGGGTTAAAACGTTGACGTGTCGCTGCACGGAGCCCAACGCGCGCGCTAAGTGTGAAGACTTCAAAGAGAAATCCTCACTTCACTCCAGAGGCGCAAACTAACCGGCACTGCGCACCGCTGCGGAATCGGAGTGCACCGACACCAACGAGGAGAAGTGTGGAGGGACGATTGAAGAGCACACAAAAACTCACAATAAGTCAGTCGGGGAAACGAACGACATCGTCAGCTGTGCGAAATGCGGTGAAGGTCAGAACCGTAAAGTCGCTTAAATGCAGTTAATCTATTAAATAGGCATCCTGGTAATGCTGTCGATGAAACCTGTTTCACTTCACTGAAGTGGGCTTCTATTTACTGCTGCCTTCACACTCAGTATCTTCACACCGGGGGAAGCATCTTCAGTTGACTGCGGTACACCCCACTGGTCTCAAACACTTTATAACTTGAGGCAGATATTTTACTGTGATGAAGGTGAGTTGTACTTTATTTTCCCACCCTGTCATCCTACCACTACTGCCACAGGGATTCTTAAACACGCTGACACACACACACACGCATTTTAAAGATTTCTTAACAATGGCAATGGCGACTTGGTCCCTTGTTTTAGTGACTGATGTTTTTTTTAAGTTTGCCAGGATGCTTCGAATATATTGTATGTGTTTTCAATGTGACATTATTTTCGTTTCTCCATTTTAATACAGATAATTACAGAAATGACATCCACGAACGCGTCCACATGTCCTTTAGCAAAAAAACTGGACTTTTGTTTCCCCCATCTCGTGTAAGAGTTAAGAGAGAAATCCCTCCAGCCAAGATGCGAAAACTACCGGCTGTCTTCTTCTTCATCGTTTTTAACACGGTGAGTGCGCTTTGGTTTTTGTTGGAGAAAAAAAACGCAATTTAATTTGATCTTGATAATTGAATAAGTAGGATAATTACAGAAATGCCATGGATAATGAAATTCTGAGTCATATCTGGTCGTGTCTATAGTTTCGGGATTTTACTTTTTAAGCAGATCTTACCATCATCAGGCGTTATTTTCCAGCTAATTTTCATCTGTTTTTATTCGCCGTAATGTAAGGCACATTATACCGTCATTTTATAGATATTGGAAATATCACTTTACAAATTATAATTAGTGTGTCATTATATAGACAATCATGGATTATTCTCTGTTGCAATTCAGTTGAAAGACCTTAATTTTACTGGACTGAGTAGCGAGGACAGTGCCATGGTTTAAATTAACATGCAGAATGCAATTACATTTCTTAATTGTATCTAAATGAAGCATATCATACCCATTTTTACAGTGACACGCGCAATGGAACGCCTCTCTCACCAAAATTTGCAGTTTGGTTAGGAGCCTTAAAAAAAAACATTTTTTTAAAATAAACATTTAAAAAATTATATCTAAAATTGTTTTATTGTAAATAAGTTAAAGGCCATTTTGAAAGGTAAATAACCAAAGTACTGTGAGCATAAATGTTATGCTGATGTACAGCTGGTCTGGATGTGAGGTATTTATAATTGTTTAGTTTTTAAAACATATTCTCAATCTGTTCAATTCAAAGAAAAAAGATCAAAGGAAATAAAGTACAGATAAAATGTTTATTCATACCTTCTTCAAAAACCTGATCCTGCAGTTACAGGTGAAGCACAATAGTGCAAGGTGTGTGTGTGTGTGTGTGTGTGTGTGTGTGTGTGTGTGTGTGTGTGTGTGTGTCTGCGGTCACTGGTGCTGGTTGCTTTGGTAAAGATGCCAGTGGGACCTGATGCCTCTGCACTGCTCAAGTCTCTGAGTCCAGCGGGCCTATCCTCACCTTTCACTTAGCCTCCACAGAGAGGCCCCTGATTGGCCAGTACTCCTGCATACATTCTCTAGTGTACACACACACACGAACATCTACTAAGACACCAGTGCATTAGCCCACAGAAACACCAGCATGTACATAAAAGCCCCATCATACACTGAGACAATGACCTATCATGGTCACTCTGGATGGAAAGGTGTGTTACATGCCATAAATACACACACACACACACACACACTCAGTGGGGAGGAGGGTGGAATCTGGGCTCCCTGAGCACACGTTGGAAGACAGGAAGCTTCTTCATGACAGGTGCGCTCAGCTAGTTCATGTTCCCGTGGGTTGACCATCCCCATCATTCTGGAAAAATGGTCATGTTACAATTACTGAACAACAGGATAATTATACATATGTATAGTTTTTAAACTGAACCTTGTGTATTTGAGTAATTGTTATAGTTTAGGAAAGACAGTGGGGCAGTGGGTCCAACAGGCAGCCAGAGATAGAGAGAGAAATAAGAGCTAGAGTGATTTATGAGCTGAAGAAAACTGAACGGACTGAAGAGAAAAAACTCCCTGACCCAAACCTACTGATATCTCCAGATCTGTATCTTCCAATAGGAAGACGTTTTTTTGTCCAAGAGGTAGTCAGTGTAATTTCAGGTTTTATTCTCAGTGGAAGCGTTCCCCCTCATCCTCCCCAAAGCCCGTCCTCTGTCCCTTAGTGGTCCCGCTGGGCATCCTGTAGTGGTCCCGCTGGATGTCCTGTAGTGGTCCTGCTGGGCATCCTGTAGTGGTCCTGCTGGGCGTCTCGTAGTGGTCCCGCTGGGCATCCCGTAGTGGTCCCGCTGGGTGTCCTGTAGTGGTCCCGCTGGGTGTCCTGTAGTGGTCCTGCTGGCCGCAGTAGTCTGGGTTCTACACCCACATGCAGCCGCTCACACACACAGGTCAGGCTTCTCTCTTTCATCCTCGCGTGCAGTTTGGTTTGAGTCCATTATTTACCATACGTTTCACCAGAAAACTGGCAACGCAAAGCATCATAAATCGTACAGTGGCAGGATTAAGAGGAATACTTTAATCTTGTGGCTCTGATAATACCACCACATGGACTGATTGATTAGCCGTTTTTTAGGAAGCTTACGTTAGGGGGAAAAATCCCTAATCCGTCTTTGGACTGTGGCAGGCTTGTAAGGGCTCCTGCTCCGGCTCTTTATCACGGCGCTGAGTTCCAGAGCTGCTGGGCGGTGATAAGAAGCTCGTGGCTTTCACACGCCTGTCCCGCCGGACAATATAAACTCTGTTTGTATTCTTCAGAACCTGCTGTGGTGTGAGTCTTCCCTGCAGACTCCTCACCAGATTTGCCTTTTACAGAAAGAAAGAAACTTTCTGTGCACAGAACCAATGGAGCGAATCAAAGAAGTGAAAAAATAAATAAATAAATACAAATAGCGACGGTGGAGTGAAATCATTAAATGGGTTTGCAGGGGCCAGTAACCCAGCCGTTCCTCTGGGACAGATTACACACGGATTGAAGTAAGTTTGTCTGTAAACATGAGCACCCTGTCCTACAGTGACATTATCAGTGTTGGGCTTACACACCAGTGATGCGTATCTGGGCCCATATTGGGGTCATTCCTGTTTGCTTGAGGATTCAGTAATCCCCTCATAAACAACTCTGGCTGTGGTATTTTCTGTTTCAGGCGCTGATGTTTCTGAGGGTGTCCATGTTTCCTAAACGTCTTAGTGGTTTGGTGATAAACTGGTGAACCGCTTATGAATCAGTAGTGACTGGTGTTCACAATGGTGACTGATGTAAAGCTTAATTATGTTTCATTATTCCCATCACTTAAGTGCTTTTCACAAAACACAACGGTCTAACACCAAGTGTGTTATTTTATAGATGTGTGTATTATCTGCAGTTGAATGATACTAAATGAGGTTTGGGGGTGATATTATGTATTTACCACTTACATGGAAAAAAAGAAGCTTCAAGAAGTAGAAGCTCTCTCTCTCTCTCATGCTGTTATTAGTCATTTGTACATTTCCTCAGCAAGCTGACCTTTGTGAATACAGGGTGATGTGGAGATTTTGTGCATAATTAGATGATCCTCAACTCAACTTTCAAAAGGTGAATTGAAAACTGGTCTCTTCTTTTTATCACATGACGTGATGTAAATGTTTCAGGTTCAGTTATAGCTTTTATACTGAAAAAGTGGTGTCTTTACACAAGTGTAGTGAGCATACAGCCTGCCTCAAGAGCTCCCAGAAGAACATTGGTATCAGATGGGGAGGAGGCAGCTCCCACCTCTAGTGTCCCTATGTTTAGTAAAGTTGGCCCTTCGATTTCTTGCGCATCTGTGTCGACGGCATTCATTCCAACAAGCAGAAAATCAATGATGTGCGATTGATAGGCTGATGATGGTGTCTCCAGCGTCACATGGAGCAGAAATCCAGGGGGCAGGGTTATAAATCCGGGCTGGATGATGGCATACGGTGACGTGAGCGGGGCAGTCACACGCGGTATGCCTGTGGTGCTTAAGGGTGATTTGTTGGGTGCAGTGTGCGATTAGTCCTCAGTAAAGTCCTGATGGGCCACAGAGATGCTTCCCCCTCTCAGCGGATTTCAAACGGCTGCTTCATGTTTGAGGCTCACAGTGAAAAGCCCTTCTTGCTCCTGACCGCCGGGTTCCTCTTATCTAGTAGGTGTGGAGTGGCTTTACTGCCGTTACGGCTCCGGCCGGTGTTCCTGCAGTGGTCCCGCGTGTGGCCCCGCGTGTGTGTGGGCCGATACCATACGCATATCCTTCCTCCTTAATTAGATCTCTGGCACTAGTACGGAGCCAGGACAACGCAGGAGTAAACGGAGTATGATTTCCTTAATCGTCTGGTGTTTTCCCATCATCATCTTCTCCTAATGCGTTTTCCAGTTTAATGTGCTGCCTCCATTCAAACTACTCTCTCTCTCTTTCTCTCTCTCTCTCTCTCTCTCTCACACACACACACACACACACACACACACACACACTTCTTCACCACATGCCGTGCTGTCCTGATAGATGGAAGATTAAAGAGCTTCTGCTCGAATTTTCTTCAAAAGACACCAGCAGTCCAATAACGTCTAGTCTTCTTATAAAACGACTAAAGCTTGTGCCCTCAAATCTGACTTGACACGCTGAGCAACGAAAGCTTTGCTGCTGTCCTGTGCTGACTGTTCACATATACTGTAGTTTTTCATCAATCTGAGATAGAGGAGCACACAGACATTGTCAAACACCCCATTGCTTGGTGCTGAGAAACACCACCTTGTGTCTGTGATTTAGTACAGAATGCCATTTATACTGAAAAAACTGAAGATCAGGTAGTAATGAGAACAAAAAAGCTCAACTGTTATCTGATTGCTATATCTTCTTAGTTCTCATGGTTATTGCAGCTGAGAGCGTGTCAAACACCTCAGCAGAAA
The DNA here is from genome assembly GCF_052324685.1 of Brachyhypopomus gauderio. NCBI lineage: Eukaryota > Metazoa > Chordata > Actinopteri > Gymnotiformes > Hypopomidae > Brachyhypopomus > Brachyhypopomus gauderio. The sequence continues at coordinate 11,951,484 of NC_135214.1, forward strand.
CACATCAGATCATTGTAATGGGATTACAGGAGTGTTGATGTGCTGTTAACGTCTACCTGCTGAGTGCGAGTCACGTGTGTGCACATACTCACACACGAAAGCTTTCAGATGCTTGTATTAAGGTCATATTCAGTTTATTAAAATCACATGTAACATAGTCAAGCCCTGTCAACACCAGGCTATTGTCCTTTTTAGCCGGATCTGACATCTTGGTTGCCGTTTCTCACGTCTTCATCAACAGATCCACGTGGAAATTAAAGATGTTCATTGTTTTTTTTCCACATTTCATATGGCACTGAATTTTTCACAGAATTAAAACTATAAAAGGTAGATTTTTAGATTCCAAAATAAATATATAAATGGTAAAGCCACGTGGTCTCACGTCTCACTAATGTGCGAGTTAATTAATTCCTCCCCATCTGTGTAAGGTGGAGCAGTCACTCTTGTGCACTATTGGCATAGCGTTCTGGAGGGTTAGCCAAGTGACCAACGAGGTGGCGCTTACACGCTGTCAGACAGACAGGAGGACGTCAGACAGACAGGAGGGAGTGGTTGCAGGCTTGCTCTCCGTGTCCTCTCAGCTGAACACCTGCCATGTGTTAGTTGCTGATGAAGAGTGAAGGCCTTTGGGCATAAGGCTGCTTCAGCCTCTCGAGGCGGAGGCACCATCCTCCTCCTCATCCACCACCTCCTGCTCCTCTTTCTGGAGCCATATTACACGAGCTGTTCCCAGTGAAACGACCATTCTCCGGGGGCAGAGGGCAGGTTTCACCATCAGTAAAGATGTCATAAACATATAGTGTAGTTAAAGCACAATACACGCAGTGTGAAATTCAGCATTTAGCTTAGCGATTGTTTTAAAAACAAACACTGCAGTACATAAAGACCTACGTGCTTAAGTCTGAAAGTGTAAGCAGTTGTTTTCAGTGCTACAGACCAGCCGGCTGTGCAGATGGTGAGCACAGCAGACTTTAAAGCACAGGTGGAAAATCAATTCTCTATAAACTCCAAACTGTGTTAATCCTGTGTTGTACAATGAGCTGAGGTTGTATGCCGGAGAGGGAGAGAGACAGGGGAGTGGGTGGAGAGAGATGGGGGTGTGGGTGGAGGAGGGGAAGAGATGGAGGAGTGGGTGGAGGAGGGGAAGAGATGGGGGTGTGGGTGGAGGGTGGGAGAGAGATGGGGGTGTGGGTGGAGGAGGGGAGAGAGATGGGGGTGTGGGTGGAGGAGGGGAAGAGATGGGGGAGTGGGTGGAGAGGGGAGAGAGATGGGGGTGTGGGTGGAGGGTGGGAGAGAGATGGGGGTGTGGGTGGAGAGGGGAGAGAGATGGGGGTGTGGGTGGAGAGAGATGGGGGTGTGGGTGGAGGAGGGGAAGAGATGGGGAGTGGGTGGAGAGGGGAGAGAGATGGGGGTGTGGGTGGAGAGGGGAGAGAGATGGGGGTGTGGGTGGAGGGTGGGAGAGAGATGGGGGTGTGGGTGGAGGAGGGGAAGAGATGGGGGAGTGGGTGGAGAGGGGAGAGAGATGGGGGTGTGGGTGGAGAGGGGAGAGAGATGGGGGTGTGGGTGGAGGGTGGGAGAGAGATGGGGGTGTGGGTGGAGGGTGGGAGAGAGATGGGGGTGTGGGTGGAGGGGGAGACATATGGAGGAGTGGGTGGAGGGTGGGAGAGAGATGGGGGTGTGGGTGGAGGAGGGGAAGAGATGGGGGAGTGGGTGGAGAGGGGAGAGAGATGGGGGTGTGGGTGGAGAGGGGAGAGAGATGGGGGTGTGGGTGGAGGGTGGGAGAGAGATGGGGGTGTGGGTGGAGGGGGAGACATATGGAGGAGTGGGTGGAGGGTGGGAGAGAGATGGGGGTGTGGGTGGAGGGGGAGACATATGGAGGAGTGGGTGGAGGGTGGGAGAGAGATGGGGGTGTGGGTGGAGGGGGAGACATATGGAGGAGTGGGTGGAGGGTGGGAGAGAGATGGGGGTGTGGGTGGAGGGTGGGAGAGAGATGGGGGTGTGGGTGGAGGGGGAGACATATGGAGGAGTGGGTGGAGGGTGGGAGAGAGATGGGGGTGTGGGTGGAGGGAGGACTGATCTTACAGCCAAACAGAGTTCCAACATCGCCGTTCTAACATCGTTCTTCCAACATCACCATTCTAACGACATCCTTCCAACATCGTAGTTGTCCAGGAGATGCCAGAGATGCAGTCTGGCTTCTTAATAACTTTCTAGCTGGCTAGTGTTGGTCACCATAGCAATTACCTTTTACTGTCAAGCCGTGTAAGAGATGTCCGCCCCAGGGAGACAGAGAGCGGCGGAGCAGCGTGGTGCAGATGGATGTGCAGACCTGTTCCTTCCGCGCTTTAGCACATCTCCTGCTGTGACCCTCGCATTAAAATCAACCACATCTAGCTAGCAGGGTCTCACTGTTTGGGTGCATCAAGTGCTTGTGAATTACACAGATGTCAGTGTGTCCCAGGCTGAAGTGGTTTATGGCCTCTTGTGTTAACCAGATGAACTGATCTGTTATGCGTTGTTGTTGTTATTATTATTATTATTTTTTTTTTTTATATATAACTGGTTTCCTATGGCTGGATTAGCCTAGACTTTGACTAATTTAAATACCAGTGGTGGTTTACCACTGAAAGTCTTTTTTTATTTTATAAATGTAGTCTAGGGTCATTCTAGGTAAAGTGTACTTGTAATCTACATTTAGTCAAAGTTTAGTTCAGGTTTAGTCTAGGTTTAGGACTAATCAGTATTTCTGAATTTGGTCCATAATATGCTTGTATGCATGATTTTTCCATTTGCAGAAACATGACTGAACAAGTCTCTCTTGTACAAATAATTTGACTGGCAATATCATCTTTGTACACTCAAAATGCTTTGAGGAAATGTTGAGATGTACATTAGCTTAAAGCACTGTGTAGATTAAGTTGTGCAGTTTTAATGAATTTTGTGAATGTTCTCCTCTAAAGGACCTTGCCAAACTTTGCAGGTTCCTTAACCCAAAGTTCCTGTCTCATTCTTCATGCATACCTCAGACTGCATGCATGAAGAATTTCTGTGCGTGTGTCTATATATGTGAGTGTGTGTGTGTTTGTGTATGTAGGCTATATGTGTGTATATGTGTGTGTGTGAGAGAGAGAGAGAGAGAGAGAGAGAGAGAGAGAGAGAGAGAGAGAGAGAGAGAGAGAGAGAGAGAGAGAGAGAGAGAGAGAGAGAGAGAGAGAGAGAAGCAGCTCAGATGACAAACCTTCAGTGTTTTCCACTCAAGGCAGTACAGCATTTTATTTTCCTCATATGATCCCTCAGTTGTCATGGCAATTTTACCAGTCATTCATCACCTTGCTGCAGCATCCTGCCTGGCGTTGACTCCGCCCCCTCTCACCTGCAGGTGTCGCACCACATCTTCTCTGAACATGAGCATGTCAGAACAGTGTAGTGAGACTAACAGAACAGTGTACTCAGACTAACAGAATGGTGTAGTGGGACTAACAGAACGGTGTAGTGAGACTAACAGAATGGTGTAGTGAGTAACAGAACTTTGTAGGGAGAGTAACAGAACGTTGTAGTGAGACTAACAGAATGGTGTACTCAGACTAACAGAACAGTGTAGTCAGACTAACAGAACGGTGTACTCAGACTAACAGAACGGTGTAGTGAGACTAACAGAACGGTGTACTCAGACTAACAGAATGGTGTAGTGAGACTCACACGGCAAACATTTAGTGACATATTGTCTTAATTAACCATTCTGAAGTATGATAAACAACTCAACCCTTTAGCACTTCGGAGGCAAATTGATTTCGCATTAAGTGCAGGCCTTTCAAATCACAGGGCTGTTATGGGCGGACTGCGTTAGTTATACAGGTGTACTTGATGTGAATGGGGATTTATATGGAGTAGCAACAGTGTTGCTGCTAGGCGTTTACATACAGACACTGCATAGCAACATTGTGTTATGATTGGTGCTGGTGCTTGGGACCTGTGTACAGCTCTCAAACCGTGAAACTGTTCAGATGATTTTATAGCATAATGTTTGGGTAAAGGGCAATGTCTGGGTATAGAGTAATGTTTGGGTATAGGGTAGTGTTTGGGTATAGGGTAATTAGGGTAATATTTGGGTATAGGGTAACTAGGGTAATGTTTGGGTATAGGGTAATGTTTGGGTATAGGGTAGTGTTTGGGTATAGGGTAATTAGGGTAATATTTGGGTATAGGGTAACTAGGGTAATGTTTGGGTATAGGGTAATGTTTGGGTATAGGGCAATTAGGGTAATGTTTGGGTATAGGGTAATGTTTGCAATGAGGTTACTGCTCTGCAGACTGAGTTCACATATGCTACAATTAAGCTTACAGCAAAGTGTGTAATTAGGGAGAAACTTGTAGTGTGTGTATGTGAGAGCGAGAAAGAGGGACAGAGAGAGAGAGGGACAGAGAGAGAGAGAGGGAAAGAAGAGAGAGAGGGAGAGAGTGTGTGTTGTGAGATTTCAAACAGCCCTGCTTAAAGCTTTCGCATCTGCTGTAGTAAATGATCCCCTCTTCTGTGCCTCAGGACTGCTAATTACCACTAAAACCAGTTTGGCTTATTTCTACAAATTATTAAGACTTTATCTTAAGTGGACCAGAACTCAGTCCTGAAGGGAAAAGGTTATTTGGTGCATAGAATCATTGTAGCACGATCATGGGAATTATGTCCCAACTTTTGTGCTTTTCAGACTTTGCATAATAAGACTTTTTCATAATATTTGTGAATTGCAGTTTTACTAATACTCATAAACAGACGTCAGAGTAGGTTATTGGTTTAAAATGCTGTGATATTGTACTAGTTCATCAAATATTTACAGCAGTTTGTCCCATGGAATATATGCATATTCCTTTTCCATGTATTATTGTTTTATATATTGTACAAGTTTTACTTTACTGTTGCACTCTTGAAAACCTAAAACTCCAAAAAACAGATCAATTGCATCATACCTTGTCCCATAAGCCGTTTCATGGTTGATTTTGAAAGTAAATGTTTCCACCGAGACTTCATGCTCTAACAGGCTCGCTGGATGTGTTTGTTTCTCTCTCTCTCTGTCTCTCTCTCTCTTTGTCCATCTGTGGTGTGTGAAGGTCACTTGCAGGCGTTTGCAGATTCCCGAGCTGGAGTTTCTGGAGTGGGAGGAGAGTGTTAACAAGGACGCTGCTCGTCCCCAGGGGGACAGGCCCCACGTCCCTCAGTCCCTGCGCGTCTTCTCCCAGAGCGCTGGCCGACTGAAGAGTGGAGTGAGGGAGATTACATATTTGGAAAACATGGAGGACTCGTGGGACTGGTTATCTAACCAGACAGATGTTCTGCAGACCCAGAGCAGGACTAAACGCAGACCAATCGTGAAGACAGGCAAGTTCAAAAAAATGTTTGGCTGGGGCGACTTCAACTCCAACATTAAGACCGTGAAGCTCAACCTCCTCATTACAGGCAAGATAGTGGACCACGGAAATGGAACCTTCAGTGTTTACTTCCGCCATAACTCCACAGGTCTGGGGAATGTCTCTGTGAGCCTGGTGCCTCCGTCCAAGGTGGTGGAGTTTGAGATACCCCAGCAGAGCACACTGGAAACCAAGGACTCCAAAGCCTTCAACTGTCGCATTGAGTACGAAAAAACAGACCGTAACAAGAAGACCTCGGTTTGCAGCTTTGACCCTACGAAGACATGTTACCAGGAACATATACAGAGTCACGTATCATGGCTGTGCTCAAAGCCATTTAAAGTCATCTGCATCTACATCGCTTTCTACAGCGTCGACTACAAACTGGTGCAGAAAATCTGCCCAGATTACAACTACCACAGTGACACGCCCTACTCCTCCACGGGGTGATCTCACAGGCGACATATCTCCTAGGGTGAGCTCTGCAGAATCACTGTATTTCTGCAGCACTGACCTCCACATCACTACCATGTGCTCCGTGTGAACTGGGTGCAATTAAAAAGGGTCCAGATGTTGTGCATCAGGCGAGACCATCGTGTGCTCCACCTCCGTTCGTCTTCATGCCCACGTGGCTATGCTAAAGGAGACGGTCGAGCTCATGTTCTGTTTGTATCAAAAGCTACAAATGTCACACAAAAAGACAACAATCTGATTGTCAAAGAAAAATGTTGCCTTTTGTCCAAACAGAGCTAGAGCCAGCTTAAGGATCAAATTTTCATGGACACAAAATAAAAAGGTCTTTGTTTGTGATCCAAACAACGTGCGTCTAACTAAGCCCACATCTACTTATTGATAAAAAAAAAAAATCGAATAATCATATGGAGATTGTTTGCTAAGATGTATGTTGTGATCTGTTTGAAGCATTTTACTTGGGTAGGACATCTTTTGGCATTCTCCATCATAAAAAAAAGTGTGTGTGTGGAAATTCAAGTTGCCCCATGAGAGCACTATTCATCGGACAGGTGGGTTTAGTGAATCTGGCAGCCAATTAACAACACTTTGTCATGGTCTTGCCACAGTGCTTCGCATTTAGAGGCTCTAATTAACATTAATTACAGTGGGACATTTCAGTTCCCACCGTAAACGAGAGGAACGAAGCCAAAAAAGTGGAATTTAGCCCTTCGTTCACATTCACACTGTAACAAATAACTGCAAAGATGTGTTTTGACATATAGACCAGGTTTGTCATCCAGTTTAACCCCATGTATATAAACAGCAAACTGAAAAGTAAGAATCATCCAGAAAGGATATTTGGCTGCTCAAATTCAATCCAAACATCCTTAATAATGAATAAACATGTAGTGTGGCTATTTGGTCAAACATCCACCTCATAACAGTTTTAAGAATAGATTATAATATATGCCAGCCGAAAAAAAAAACTTTAGTTCTTTGAACTTCTGAGCTCAGACCATTTTATATGGTATGGAGTTCAGTACAACACAAACCCCAAAATACAGTTCCATGGTGATTTCAAGCCCATGAGAAGCTGGTGTGTATACTATGCTCCTGAAATACTTCATGAATCATATATAGCGCTAACAATATCCTTACAGTGTATCTTACAACCCACATCTACCATGCTCCCGTTTGTCTTGCCATGATCGTATACATGCTGTGTGGTTCTACCCGTGCTGTAATGCCTATTAAAATGGTCAGAATCTGATTTAAACAGTTGAGTAGTAGAATACTCAGGTTCTATGTGTGAATGACAAATGCATTACTAAGTTCACTCACCTATTTGGCATATCTGGCCCAACTTGATTTGGTCGGTTATATTGAAAAAAATAAATTATATATATATATATATATATATATATATATATATATATATATATATATATATATATATATATATATATATATCAAGGGGAGGGTGAGATTTATCAGTTCACTTTTATGTGGTGTTGTGTGGTGTTTCAACCCGAACATGTATTTCTAATGTACAATTTAGTGAGTTGAAAACGCCTTTCAAAATGTAACTTTTTCCTCATATTGTAGGTGTACACGCATATTTACGTACCTTTGGTGTAAACTGTAATATTAGACGTAGATTTGAACATTCAGGGCTACTATGACCATCATATTGGGTTGTTTTTTTCTAACCGTCTGTTTTCCTTGGCCCTCCTGTGTTTTTCTGTAATATACCCGAAAGCACAGGGCATGCATCATTCTGGTGATTATTTCATTGATTTACTGTAGCTGGTATTTAATGAATGACTAAATCAAATTCATTTGTGATGAATACATTTACGTTAATATTTAATACCATTATGTAGTCAATGGTTCTAAGTGAACCGGTGTTTGTGAAATGCGCAGGCCTGGGGTAGGCTAATACTACACACACACACACGCACGCACGCGCGCGCTGCTTAGACAACCCCCACCCCGTTTTATTCACTACACATTTAATCCCAGTGAATTTCTGGAAGTCAAATCAGTTTTTGGGGCCTTCAAATTTGACTATATTTTTATATAATTGGCAGGACTAGTTAAAGCCGATTTACAATTATAGGGCCGCATTTGTAGTTTTAGAATATCTAGCTGCCATTGCCTAGAACCCGCCACAAATGGACTAGCGCTACATCACTCACTGAACTTCAGAGACACCACAAAATGACAAAGCTAAATAAATAAACGATCTTTAAAAACGGCTCAACTTTTAAGTGGCTCTTTGTACGAGACGACAGCTCCTCGTTTCCTCGATCCAGAATTGTCTCGCGGATGGAATGAAGGGCGCGAGACAAAACGAGAGACACCCGGTAAGGGATGCAATCAGGGGGATCCCCGGGAGCGGCGGCGCGCGCGTGGCGTGAAACGGCACGAAACGGCCCGGGAGCACGGGAGACGAACCCAGCCGAGATGGCGCAATTACTGCACGCCTCTCGCTTTAATTAGCCCGGGCATTAGCGAAGACATAAAGGAAACGCTTAAGCGGCACGCGCTGAAGCTGCCACGGCAAGCAAAATGGGCTCTCGCGCGCAGGTCGGAGGGTGCAGCACGCGCAGTACAGCGTGCATTGAAATGTAAATCCGCTGAAGGAGCGGATGCGCTTCGAGTTTGCGTATTAAATCTGGCGTCTGAGGGGCCAACAGCCAAGTTGGCATTACGGAATTAAAAAGCTCGAATATACGCGCTTGTTTACACTCTTTGGTTATTTAAATACCAAGTAGGTACAAGTAAACTAAAAACGTCAAGTTTGTTATTTTGTGGTTGATGTTTTGTTAGAAAGTGATGGGCTTTTTAGGGTTTTGTTACTAAACAAGTAGCACATAAGGTGTTGGGGACCCGCGTGAGAAGCACCTGCGCGCGCTGAGGCCGTGCGTAGGCAAGGCAAGCTTACCGACCACAAATTATTTCCCGCTAAAAATAAAATCCTATTAAAATATACCTAATTAGATAGTAAAATTATAGTCGTGATTAGACTAGCAAACAAATGCTGAAGACGAACACACCAGTATGCTGAAAAAGTTGGGTTTTTTTAATGAGTTAACAGGCATTCTTACAATGAACCTTTAAATCCTTTTTAAGGAATAAAGTCCAGAAAAGAAGTCCTTTAGCAGAACAGGTCAGTGTAACGTGACATCAACTTCATGCTGCTGACTCCAAATATTGTCAGTTCGACCATAATACCACAGTTCATGAGGACAAAAAACCCCTCTAGTTAACTTTGTCCAACATATATTGTAATAATGCCACTGGGCGATGCTGAGCATCCTGTATTTCCTGATTCCAGAGGACAGTACGTTAAACGGTGGATTGTCTGACTCAGGGGCGTCTTGCTCAGGGTCCGGGAGAAGCAGAGCTGCTCCCGCACGAGGCTGCCAGCCCCAGGGCTCGGGCAGAGGAGCTGGAGGCAGCGCACGGGGACAGAGGAAGCACCAGGTTCTGCAGGGACGGGTTCTCCTGGCCCGAGAACGACTCCCCTGGTCTGAACACAAGTTCAGTCTCTACAGGCAGGGCAGGGTTTCCCCAGCGTGCGTGCTGTGAAGGCCAGCACGGGTGAAGCGTCTCCGCAAGGCCTCGGTCCACTGAGCTCACACTCCTTCAGGCTTTCAGTAAGGGTTAAGGACCGGAACCAATCAGGTGCCACCGTGTTGGGACTGTGCGTTATGCCTTACCGGCCGAATTCAAAGCAACAACAGGATTGTGTGTGTGAACACCTTGACTAACGCGATGGATGTGGAGCTCAGAATAACACTTGCTTCTCTCACAGTGTAACGTTATCTCATGGTTGAATAAGTTACAGGTAGAACAACACAGACAATAAATTCTTTTGTCATATACAGCAATACAAATAAATGAAATGCGTTTTTCTCCACAATATGCAAGAGAACTAGTGTTTCCCTTTTTTATATTTTAATGCTTAAATGTCAAATATGCCTTTACATAGAAATAGTGCCATCAATATGGGGCATTACGTCTCTTCTAAAAATGTAAAGCATTGCCCTTGCTTGCGACATTTCCACGGTCACTTAACGTCTCATCGCAAAATGGACCAAACATTAGGAATATATAGAAATCTGCCCATGAGTCCAACCATTCACACGCTCGTACAGATCCTGTACCAAAAGAGCAAGCGCCTTTGGGTAAAGTGCATGGGTGTGAAGGTCTGGTCTCACTGGGACAAGGCAGGCACAGAGGACAGGCCCACCCACTCCAGAGACGTCCTGGAGACAGAGTCGATAGGTTAAGGCCATCAGACATGATGGGAAAGGTTTCATGAGAGAAACAATGCTCCAAGACCAAACCAATCAGTGAAGAGAGCAGTTGTCCTACTCTCCCTTGGACTGAAGGGGGAGAGAAACCTCCCTTCTCTCTCTCTCTCACACACACACACACACACACACACGCATTCACCCAGCCGCTGGTGCCCGGGTCTAGCCGGAGCGAGTCAGGACTGTTTTAGCCTTTTCCGGGGCAGCCCGAAGGGAGGACACTGCGCGGACGCCAGAGCGCGGAAGGCCTCGGCCACTAAGTGAGGATGAGACTGGATCATTGACTTCCAGCCTGGAGTCTCCATTACGTCCGCTGCGTGGCTACAAGCAAAGAGCAAACTCATTAGGGCATTAACACAAGACATTAAAAATCGATAACGGAGAGCGCAGACTAATCAAATGTGCCGGGGAGAGGATGATTAAAGGTGGGTGAGGAAGAAAGATTAAGAGAGATCATTTTATAAAAGGAAAATGGGAAAAAGAAAAGACAACATAATCCTTCTTAAAAATGGGAAGACAAAATATTTACATAAACACCAATGTGGGTATTTTCCTCTTAATAACACAAGGCGATTGCGCCTTGTGAGGAGAGAGTACGTGTTAACAGCCCTGCAGATGCAGGACCAGCCTGTGCAAAGACCCGTCTGTCAAAACCCCACAACACCGACTCTACCGCGTCTCGCGGAGGCTGATAACAGCCTGTCATTCACCCGCTCCTGGCACACGCCTCACGCCATCACATACCTGCTGTTCCAGTTTTTTCCATCCTTGCTGGCCAGCTGCCGGAGAACGCTACACCTGCGGGGAGGACAGAGAGAGTCCACTAGCACCGTGGGTGGAGTACGGAGGGTGGGGGGGGGGGGGGGGGGGGGTCAGGCGGTTGCACCACTCGTGCGGAGACGTGCTTGCCTGTTGATGAAGTCGATCGCCTGTGATTTCAGCTGCTCGGCGCTGTGCAGGTCGGCGAGGATGAGGGTGTCGGCTACATTGTCCACAGACAGGCTGCTACACAGAGCCTCCTCACACATGACCTTTAAACGCTCCAGAGCGTACTGCAGAGGGGACACGCACACCTTATTCATCTGGGGTGTATCTGAATTGCTCTTCAAGCTTCTCATGAATCTGAATTGCTCTTCAAGCTTCTCATGAGCTCTACATGAAGCTACACTGGAGTAAATGTAGTAGAACGCAAACTTTTCTGGTGTTTCCAACCAGACTATTTAGGATCATTACTACACCAAAGCACACAGAACACCCCTCAGCATTTCTACACCACCCTGAACTCATGGGAACAAGCACAGCCCCAGCTCGTTAGCTCAGATCTTACCTTATCAGCCGCTGACAATAAACTGTCGGCCATTTTCTCCAGATTTGGTGCTTTTCCTGTGTATATAAAACCCATCATTTCTTTGAAGACATCTGGCTCGACGTCGCTGATGTCTACCCGGTTCTGTGTACGGAGAAACAAAGAATGAATAAAAGACAGATAAAAGAATGGAGTGTATATCTGGTTTCAATATTAGGGGATGTGTGTATGACCAAGACAAACCACACCTTCTTGCTTTCCTCCATTTCATGTTCGAACATGGCATTAAAGACCGGGGATCTCGCTGTCAGAGAAGCAATAAATCCGTCAGACGCATCATACAACCTCAATATATAGATTATTTAGAATGCCAGAGAGAAAATGAGAGGGGGAGAGAATGAGAGAATGAGAGAGAGAGAGAGAAAACAAGTGAAGAACAAACTTCCCCTAAGTCATTATTTTTTTTCCTCCAGCTATTTTTCATCTTGACCTTTGGTCATGCTTACTGAGGAAAGCCAACAGTGATGTTCCTAAAATCTGCTTAAAATTTTTAAAGGACGAGAGCGAGGGAGAGAGGTAGGGAGAGATGGAGGGAGAGAGAGAGACAGAGAGAAAAATTCATTTTCCAGTGTGTGGTACACGTGTTCAAATGACAAATTAAAAAATGCTACAGTGAAAAATTGTAACCTCAGAAAGGTATAGCAAATCAAGGGCGAAAGGGCATCTGTGTGTACGCACACACACACACACACACACACACACACACACCTGCTGACTGTGCGCTAAAGCGGTCAGCTGGGTTAGGGTGTAGATGAGACCAGGTTGTGGCCCGGCGCTATACCTGCCAGGATGGATTTGTGGGCCCTGAACTCCCGTCCCCCCACGTACAGAGTGCAGTCTGTGAAGCGCGCACACTCCCACAGCGTGCCCAGGTCCTCTGACAGCTGGCATTCAGGAACCTTCAGCACGTTTGTGTTGGACTGGCCAGAGATGTTCACGGAGTCCTGCACCACGCTCACCTGAACAGGTAGGCAGGGACAGGTGGATGTTAGCTGGGTGCTGTAAACACAGTTCACTAAAAGACCTCAGCTGCTAATCAAAATGAATACACACACCACTCATTTTCAAAGGTGCCAGTCTCCTGGAACATGTGCAATACGCAATGATGAGACCAACTATAGAATCTTCAATATCTGCCACTTGACTGTCTTGTTGCAAGATAAACAAGTATAATAAACAAAAACAAATACAGTGGTCACCCAGTGTGTCAGTACATCTAGAGACCAGCATATAAAGACCAGCATGCTCTGTCACCATGGTGCACGGGTAATCAAGACTGCTACAAACCTTCAACAAAATCCAATCTGGACCTACTACAGCCAAGTAGTGTTCATTTTTTAAATATTTCTCTCATCATTATAACAGAAATTATCTTGTATTCCACCATCAAACAAATGGCCTTGTGCTGCATGTAGCTCTTTAAGCCTATACAGTGCGTGGTAGCACCTCCCACTCATCTGAAGAACTGTGCAATTAACGATGGGAAACCGTCTATCTGCAATTTGCATCTAATTTGCTTACTAAATTGCCAATTTCCCAGTAAATGCTGAACCTTGTTGCTGATCTCATCGGGCTTGCAGGCTCTCTCTCCAGACAATAGCCTCTTAATTATCTACAGATTCACTGCGCTGTTTGCTTTCCTGGAAGATGTTAGGAAATCGGGGCTGGCTCGCTCGTCTGAAGGATGTGTGGCTTGCAGACGGGCAGAACCGCAGCTAGGACCACGCCAGCTCACCACCGGGTCAGCTCACCACTGCAGGACCACGCCAGCTCACCACCGGGTCAGCTCACCACTGCAGGACCACGCCAGCTCACCACCGGGTCAGCTCACCACTGCAGGACCACGCCAGCTCACCACCGGGTCAACTCACCACTGCAGGACCACGCCAGCTCACCACCGGGTCAACTCACCACTGCAGGACCACGCCAGCTCACCACCGGGTCAGCTCACCACTGCAGGACCACGCCAGCTCACCACCGGGTCAACTCACCACTGCAGGACCACGCCAGCTCACCACCGGGTCAGCTCACCACTGCAGGACCACGCCAGCTCACCACCGGGTCAGCTCACCACTGCAGGACCACGCCAGCTCACCACCGGGTCAGCTCACCACTGCAGGACCACGCCAGCTCACCACCGGGTCAGCTCACCACTGCAGGACCACGCCACCTCACCACCGGGTCAGCTCACCACTGCAGGACCACGCCAGCTCACCACCGGGTCAGCTCACCACTGCAGGACCACGCCAGCTCACCACCGGGTCAACTCACCACTGCAGGACCACGCCAGCTCACCACCGGGTCAGCTCACCACTGCAGGACCACGCCAGCTCACCACCGGGTCAGCTCACCACTGCAGGACCACGCCAGCTCACCACCGGGTCAACTCACCACTGCAGGACCACGCCAGCTCACCACCACGCCAGCTCACCACCGGGTCAGCTCACCACTGCAGGACCACGCCAGCTCACCACCGGGTCAACTCACCACTGCAGGACCACGCCAGCTCACCACCGGGTCAACTCACCACTGCAGGACCACGCCAGCTCACCACCGGGTCAGCTCACCACTGCAGGACCACGCCAGCTCACCACCGGGTCAGCTCACCACTGCAGGACCACGCCAGCTCACCACCGGGTCAGCTCACCACTGCAGGACCACGCCAGCTCACCACCGGGTCAGCTCACCACTGCAGGACCACGCCAGCTCACCACCGGGTCAGCTCACCACTGCAGGACCACGCCAGCTCACCACCGGGTCAACTCACCACTGCAGGACCACGCCAGCTCACCACCGGGTCAGCTCACCACTGCAGGACCACGCCAGCTCACCACCGGGTCAGCTCACCACTGCAGGACCACGCCAGCTCACCACCGGGTCAGCTCACCACTGCAGGACCATGCCAGCTCACAGCTACTGCTGTATACACTCCACGTCTCCACACCAGGTGACAGAAGCCACACCAAATCCCCCCCCCCCCCCCCCCCCCCCAAATCAGAACCCCTATGAAGGGATAATGCCAAATAATCTCATTTGTGTGGGCACCCCTTGGTAATGGCAGATGTTTGTTCAATCGTGTTCATGGCACCATCATTAACTTCCACAATACAGTCACTAATGTTGAACTGAATCACAGTGTACTTAACAACCTTCTGCAGTTACCCATCTCAGTCAGAATGCTAGCTATAGCAGAAAATAGTGCACTTATATGTTTCCCATTAGCGGTTTCGGAAATCTACAGAACGTTGTTGCAGGTGGTCCAATAGAGTCAACGACAAGTTTGATGGTAACAGTAGGTTACCACAGTATGTACTGAAACCTTGTTACCTGCACCAAGTGAAGACTCACAGTTCAGTATTTTGGCAGTCTGGATTCAACTGACAAATGCCTCCATCCATATTAGCTTGTTAGCATGACAGACGTGAATGGCAGTACTTTCCCTCACAGGTGAACTCTACCTCACAGAACAGTGTAAGCTTGTCATCTGGAAGAAGTCCATTTGCTTCGTCAAGCAGAAAATCTCTTCTTATAAACTTTTTGAAACCCCAGTCCTTGCCTTGCACAAACCGATAGGCTCTTTGGCTTTCTACAAAATAAAGACACATTATTCACATTTAAAGCAATGTTATTCACTTACAAACAAGCAGTTTGGGCATTAAGCTGTTACAGGCCACAACACAGTTCGCAAATGCAGGAGGCTTTTGAGGCTCTGGGAAGGCTGCCTGTGTCCTGCTCATCTATCAAAACTCAGACAGGGGTCATGCCAGTTAGTGAATGAGCTGCATCAGACATGTTAGATGTGTAAAAACAAACAAACATGTGTAGGGTAGGAGTTCCCAGCCTCTGAAAATCTGGGTGCAGTGACAGCAGTGGAAGAGCTCAGTGAGAGAATCGGAGAGAGATACTCACCCATAGCTTTAGTTTCCTCACGTTTAGCGTTGAGTAAGGAAAACTTGAACTTTGCCCTGACGTCACTTTTTGGACAGCTAACCAGAAGCAGATACAATGACAGGTAGTCTTTGCTTTCATCATCGAGTCCTTTTGGATTGACTCTAAGACACCTGTAAAGAAAGAACGAACCAGCCAACCAAGGAATGACCACCCACACCCACACACACACACACACACACGGTGTCGGTGTAAAGTCTGGAGACACGACATCTCCGTTAAGCAGCTTTGTCAACGTCCATTAAGGGCACAGATTCCATTTCTCTCAACAGATACCTGAACTGAAATCCCAAAATTAGAAGAATTTAGAATGTATACATAATGAATTAGTATGTAATACATTTTCAAAATATAACTCAGTGTAGCACAACACTTCTTCATGTAGCAGGCGCTGCAGTGATGGATGGCATCAGAAGGAGACCATCATGTTATCCATCACCACCTTCTGCCCTGTCCCATACTGCTACTTGCTCCCTGCTCAGAAGGCCAGTATGTCTCAGACGGCAGAGGAAATCAAACTGCTCCAGTATAATCCACATAATTCTTGAGCAAAATAATAGTGTTGCACTTTGACAAGCCAACAGTCTTCAGTCAGCACAGACTGCTGTTACATGTAGCCAGAGGAGACACCGTGCACATGTCTGAATTCTGAGAATCAGATATCTGAGGTGAACAGACATCTGGTCTGCTGTGTCTGTAGCCTACAGTTCAGGGTAAATCAGTCCGAGAAAGGCAGACAGCTACTGCTAACTGGTGGCAGATATGTGATCAGGCAGAGGCAGTGAAAGTCCATGTGTTCTGTTGTATTTCTGTAGCTTTCACAGTTTTGTTATGAAGTGTCTTTTCTCTTTGAACAGAGCGTGTCAATCACTGCTTGACTCGGTGTATACCACTACATCCTTCTCCTCTCAGAACTTTGGAAAGGACTGACAGAGCTTTCAGTAACTTACCGTACTGTCCTAACTTAAGTGCTGTCTGGTTGGCTACCTGCATCATTTACTGCATTTGGCAGAAGCCAGAGAGACTTACTGAAGTATTTTGTAGTCCATCAAATACAAGGTTAGAGCGTAAGAGATGACAGTAAAATGGTTTTAAGAGCAGTCTTCTGTCTTTGGATCAAGCAAATATTCAAATCTTGAGAAAGGTATGAAGGACTAATGCAGAATTCTGGAAACAGGCCCACAGCAACAGTGGCATGTCTTCATCCTTAAAGTCTGGCATAAGAGACCTTACACAGATTAAACCCAACTGTACCAACAACACTTTTAACAGTCACATTCAGGTAAAAAGATACAACAAAACAAAAAAAAAGTCACACCATTTCATCTTATCGTTGGGACCAGATGAGAAGGTAGAACTTTTCAACACCTCTCCCATCTCCTCTCGGCAAAAGCTGAAGTTGTTAATGGTCCACATGTAGGAAAATTTCACTACTTTTACCTGCAGAACAAAAAGAATTAATTAACAGTTATATTTACACCAGCAAAGTAAGCTGCACTGTCAATCTTCAGGATATACAAATCAATTTAAAACAATCTTCAGGATATACAAATCAGCTAACTTGACGGTGTGACTCTACCCTAGAGCACCCTGGGCCTGTACGTTTTCTTCAGAAATACACCAGAAAATGGGATTTTGAAAATTAAGGTAAATATATGAGATCCAAAACACAATATTTGGTCTGGATGTGGAAGATCTAGTGTAAATGAGTTTCCCAATGCTGTAGTGCTTGACTCGGTGTATACCACTGGTGTTGGCTGGTGTTCATAGCAGCACAGATCTTCTGGTTAACTGTGTTTTTAAATTTTCATCATAACCTGTATACAGGCAAGTGTTGTCAGCATCCTTAAACAAGATGCCAGAACTACGGTATTGAGTCAACTGAAATTATCCAGCAAATCTCAAAAAAGGCAGATGAAGAAAATGGTATTTGGCAAAGAATTTAGCTAAAATTGACAAGTTCATTACACAGTAACTATTCAAATTAACACCTCCCACTATAGGGCAAATTTGAGGAATGGGCTCTGTGTACTGGTCATGAAAAATAGTCTGTTGACAGAATGTCTTATCTATCTAAGCAATCACAACTGAAAGTCACTGTATTCAACAGCAAGGTTATGAGTAACCACACTGAGCCTCAGAGTTGTGGTGCCGAGAGCACAGAAGCAGCTCTGCAGCACACAGACAATCCACCTGCAATACTGCCACAGCTGCATGCACACACACGTCTGGCAGCAGGGCGGCGCTCTTACCTGTGTGTAGCACCAGCTTTCTGCCACAGGTGCACTGGTCAAGTCCCCCGGAGGAGGAGGGGTGAGGACACGTGACATGGTCAGCTTAGCCCCGCCCTGAACCAGATCAGCTGACCGACACGCAGCTTTCACCACTTAACCTTTATGGGGACAAGCAGAGCAAAAACACCAATCAGGAAACACGCACGCCAGCAACTTGGCCCTCCACACATCCTGACCCCAATCCTCCACTCTGCCAGCAGCAAGGTACTGGCACTCAAATGAGGGTCACAGCTAACCTGAGTCAGGAGCACAGAAACTATGACAACGGTTTTTGGGTGTTATGGTGTTGTAGCTTCTCGACATTGCAATATGGACAACACATTAGAGCAGACGCTACACTTCAGCTGCGAGTGAGAAAAGCGTAAGTGAATAAAAAGTTTAACATCAAAAGGCCAAAACAATGACTCATACCAGGTGATACCCCTAGACACAGGAGCTGCTTGCAGATGGCTAATTCCAGGTTCAACAAAAAAAAAAAAACAAAAACAAACTATTGTTGGGTGTCTGTGACTTGTCTACACAAGCATGCAACACGCCCAGACCTGCCTTTGTTGACGGTATGATAGAGGTTGATCCAGGTCACTATTTGGTTTCTTATACTTAATTTTACTGAGGTCATTGAGTTCACATTTTCAGAAATGAAAACAGTGATGTACAACATTTCAACTATATTTGAAGATATATTGAATATATAATATTACTCACCCAGAATTTATTAAAGTCTTCTCTCTCATACTAATGTAGACATGGTTTCTGTACAGCTTTTAAACCTGGACAGGCAGGTCAGTACTGACGGCAGCTGGGGGGCAAATTTACTGCATGGTCCTCAGACTGCTGGTTTCAATCCAATCTGGAGACACACAAGATTAAGACCAGCGCTCCCCAAATACAGAGCACCAACCAAGAAGCCAAATAAATCCAACCATATCGTAAAAACCCAAGTTAACTTATCTGTGATACACAAAAGCTAGCTATGTGCATACTGACATCGTCTAAGGCTGTAGCTACTAACACAGCACGATTAGATCACCAACCATGGCCTTCTGAAGCACATTATCTGAGAAGATAGATACAAACGATGATCTAAGGAGTTGGATATCTAGCCTAAAGCAGGTTAGAAGTTTGTGAGACAGCGTTAGTTGAGTCAGGGAGAAGTGAAGTTAAGGGTTTTTCACATAACAGCCACAGTACTGAATACGACTAGTTATGTTATCCGACATCCCGAGTAAACATGTTGACAAATTCGTCATGTTATCGTCCCAGGCCAAGCGCCATGGTTACAGCGTTAGCCACTTAGCCTGTTAGCCACTTAGCAACAACTTGACAACTAAGCGACGCGTTTACACCGCTCTTCTAAACAGACATGTAGCATCAACGGCGACAATAATCAGTCTGGGCCCTTAACACGTTTATAAAAAAAGGGACGCTAACGTTAGCTAGTGGAGCTACTTGAGCTAGTTGAGCTACTTGAGCTAGTTGAGCTACTTGAGTTCCATATCCGCTTTGCCATCTCGAGCTAGTTGACAAGCTATGCTAACACAACACTTGAACACTGGGGGTAATAAAACGTCAAACGATGTGGTAACAAACCTTTCTTCCCCATCTTGCCAACACTGATCATCCAGCAACTCGCGAAGTGTCAAAACTGGAGAGTGTACGCATCTAGTCCACCGTAAATAGTGAAGCAGCTAGCGTGTTTGTGGCTGTTCTGAATACATTGAGGTTGACGCACACCAGTCTGTTGCTAAATGCGCACTCAATGCGCATGCGCACTGAAAAAGCTATATGACCCTTTTCCCCTTTTCTGGAAAGCCTCGTCTTCCAACCTGTGTTTGTTTATATGTATGTTTATATATATATATATATATATGGATATTTACAAGTTACTCATTACTTATGTATGTAAATCAGTACAATGTAATATATACCCTTAAGGTCGCACCAAAAAGGTGCGAGCAACAAAGAGCCAAAACAGGAGCTGCAACTGTTACATGTTTACTTAATATTAGTTCATTACTGTTAATGTGTTACTTCATGTGTTGTTCATGTTAACTAAAGCATTACTTCACGTTAGTAAGCAAACACTTAATGTAAAGTGTTACCAGAAACGGATACCTGTAGTTCATCTTCACATCCAGCCTTAGTAACAGTTAGTTTATCTGTGCCAGTGGTGGACAGTAACGAAGTAAATGTAATTCGTTACTGTACTTAAGTAACATTTCCATGTATCTGTACTTTACTCAAGTACTTTTATTTGGTAAGACTTTATACTTTTACTTCACTACATTTCAAAGCGAAACTTTTTACTTTTCACTTCGTTACATTTACAGAAACATCTCGTTCCTTTTCTATTTTTAAATCAACGCTTAATAAAAGACTATAACCAAATTCAGCGCTCAGTAAGAGATTAAGATTTGTACGCTAATTGGCTGAGGATCTGACACGGCTGCAACAGATGGCTTTCCCCAACACCCCTGGACTTATTTAGCCCAATTGTTTTAATTCCTCGAAAAGAAAAATGATTCGTATTCCTTCAAGTGTCTCCTCTGCATTCCGAAGAACACATCACGGTCATCATTTATGAACTCGCCGTCAAACTTGAAAAAACACATCGAGGTAAGTTCGCCATTAGATGAGTACTACCAACAGGGTGGTTTATGGTTTATATACCCTGGTTAATTATATCACATTGAAATACACAACTTTTAACATATGCTTTTATTCAAAGCAATGTGCTAGTACCCAAATTGCAATCTGTGGAGATGCTATAAGCACCAGTTTAACACAGGAGACTCCCACATCAAACGTTAAAGCCGGGGACACATACACGCGAATTTGGCCAAGCGAAGCGAACTTCGCAATTCATTCCTATGAGGGAGGCGAAGGCAAGCAAATATGAGCGAAGCGAAGCAAAATTATTAAAATTATTATTATTATATTAATTATTTAAGCAATAATACACTCGAGGTTCGTGCTATAACGTGTAATATTGGCGCTGCGGTCGTAGGCCGAGTGCCGTAGATCAGCACAGTGCCAATATTACCCGTTATAGCACGAACCTCGAGTGTATTATTGTGATTATACCACAGTTCAAGTATCGCTGTTTATTGAAAGATTTTGAGTTAAAGAGGACGAGAAAATACGACCTGTTTGGTTAAAAACACTCCGCCAGTTAAAATAGTTCCATTCAATGGCTCGCTGCTAATACAACACTGGAACAGCCTTACCCAAAAAATATTATAGAGGTAAATATACACAAAAACAACTGTTGATTAAGTTGTATTTATTAAAAATAAAGTACAACAATTATTGTCCATCCACTGCTGATTGGAGGTTCGTTCAGGTATCTGTTCAGTCCAGCTCTTAAACCAACGAAGCTGCTGATGCTATATAAGTCTCCCTTCACGTTTCTGACGGATCCATAAAAACGTCGTAAAAGCTGATTCATTTCATTTTTGTTGATAATACTAAAATCGACTGCAATGTCGTTGCTCTTTAACCAGGATTTAAATACATTAAGAGCCCAGGACGTTTGTTTTACGGTATTAACTTCGTTTCTCTGTATTTCCAGCCCATCCAAATCATTGTTTGTAAGCGTGACAAACCTTGGCTCATTGGAGGAATCAGGCTGGTCATTTATAGCTTCATCCTCCAGTTTCAGATCGAAACAAATGCTTTCGAAGCCAATAGATTTAACGAACTCCCTGTAATTCATTTTGATAATGTTGCTGCTTGTTCGTAGTTGCGCTGTTTGGCCTGTAAACGCTGCTGCGTTACTAGGTTACCTGTATGTGGCGGAGTAATACATGGAGAGCTTCGGTTACAGTGCTATAACGTGTAATATTGGCACTCCTAGATCGCCTCTCAGCCAATCACATTGTAGGGTCGGAACTAACTGTGGTATAATAATAATTATTAATTATTTGGCCAAGTTTAATATTATGAGTTCAGTTGGTTGGGCTGCACACAGTTCTAGTTCTATGTGCTAAGCTTCCCTATCCCGCCATGTGGTGGACAACGTATAACCTCTTCATATACTGTATCGCCTCTTCAAAACTTAGGTAATGCTTCATCAAATGTAATGTTTATAGTGAATGATTTATCAGTTGTGTTTTTATTGATTTTCATCAGTTGTGATGGTGTTTGTTATTTGTTATTAGTTTTATGACAAGCGAAATGAATGAAAAATAAAATAATGAAACTTGAATGAATGCTTTTTGTGTTGTTGCTTCAAAAGCACTTGTTCTTACTTAAATATAATATAGTTTTGAGTATTTTGTGTTTGCTAGGCAAATGTAAGGCACTGTTTCGTTGTTCACTTGTTGATCGAGTAGGCCTAGGGGTTTTGATATGACGCTAAGAAAAAAAAAGTTTTTACTTTTACTTTTAATACTTAAGTATTTTTGAAGGCAGATACTTTTGTACTTCTACTCAAGTAAAAAATTGAGGTGAATACTTTTACTTTTACTTGAGTAATATTCAATGCAAGGTAACTGTACTTTTACTCAAGTACATAATTGCTGTACTTCGTCCACCACTGATCTGTGCCCACTCAGATCATCTTTCATTATATGTGAAAACGTCTGCTGTGTGAGTTAAAGCTACTACAGCACAAAGTTGTTGTTTGATATTCTTCATGGATGCTTGTTTATTCTTTATTTGTTTGGATCCCTATTAGCAATGGTCTCTGGGCATCAACATCAGTTCAAATTAAGACACGTTTAGGCTGTAAGAGGCATCTTTATGTCTGTTTGTTTCATCCATTCTAACAATGGACATGAAGCTATAAAAGCCGAATTTACATTTCTAAATAATTTTGTGCAATCACCAAGAATTTTCTCTTCAATATGTCTAAACAGCCTAACTGCTTCAAACTGCCACCACTGGGACATGATACCTGAAGTAAAAAAAAAAAAAAAACATGAATTTCCCACTTTTGACTGTGTGGAGCTACATCTGCATTTCTCTGCTTTGGCACACCTGGCTGAGCTAACGTGGGGCCTGCTAATGTAGTCCCTAACACGCTGGGGCAGGTGTGAGAGAGGCGTATGTACACTTCCACGTCCCCACCAGCAGTAGAGCACAGACCTAACAAACCTCTCATAGGCTGTAGTTAGCAACTTCAGATGTAATAGCCTTACTGTTTAATGTACAAAACACACACTGTGGTGCATGGGGTGCACAACCCATGTGCAGGTTAGTGTGGCATCTCCTGTGTCTTCTGCCATTGTCAAAGATAAAGAAGCTTTCAGTAAGCTATGCTGAAACAATGCAGTGTGATTACACCCTGGGGTCCTATGGTATCTCATTTGCATTCACTCCAGCAAGAAAGTCCTTCAGACTTTGTGTTTTTATAACTAGAGTGCCTTGATGGAGACTTCTGGATTCAGAGAGGTTCAACGTGAAATGAAGAGATCTCTTTATGAGGTGAAGGGATCTCATCTGAAGAGTGTAAATGACATTTCCACCAGGTTGGTGCACCACACTAGTCATACGGTAGCTTTAAGCATTTAAACATTATTTCACAGGGTTATTGATGAAGAGAACATTGGTTTCCTTTGATAAATACCCAAAATAAATCAGAATCACAAACTGCGAATATTTGTACACAGAAAAGAGGACAGTGATATTTCCACAGGTATTCATTAAAAACCTAAAGAGGATCCAGATGACTCAGAAGAAAACAAACAACAGTTCCTCCAAGAAGAATAATCCTCTAATTTAATCAAACTACTATTCACTGCTGCCTGTCAGGACGATCCATTTCACACAGTTACTGCAGACAAGGTGAAAGGTCATAAAATGTGGATGTGATGTTTATTTCTAAAATCCATGTGTCTAGCGGTCTTGTGTCTCTTAAATGAATTTTAAAAACATGGTCCCAAGTACTTATGCAAGCAGATACATGGTCAGGTGGAAGAGTTCAGTGAAATGGACCAGTGAAATGGACCAGTGAGATGGACCGATAATTATGGATCATTTAGAAGAACCCTCCGCAGGAAACCCAATGTTCACTGACGTTTTCCAGCTAAATACCAATGCCAAAACATATGATGTTAATCTATAATTACCTTTTAGTGCTGATATTATATGTGTAAGACAAAATGTACTACACGTCTGATGAACACATTCCCTTCAACATGGCCAGTTATTTATGGTAATACTGAGCACATACAGCTGTATATTAAAAAATGTAATAATAATAATAATTATTATTATAATAACCATAATATCTTCATAATTTAGCTTCAAGAACCTATTTCATATAGGTTTGCTATTTTGCATTTTTGGAAACTTTTTTGGAATCAACCATGATATGGAGAAAGAGGAATGCCTCAAATACATTATATGACAAAGGTGATACTTTCAGAAAATATTTTCAGTGTAATTTTATGACAGCAAAGCTGCCCACTGCAACTAAACTACAAAGTATTTCTGACAGCCTTGCATGCCCGAGCTTCAGAGGACTGTCAATCAGAGAGAGAGAGATATTATTTATGACATCCTGCAAAATGCCTTACCAGAATGCCCAGACACACCTGATGACAGACAGAGAATGTGACTGGTGACCACATGACCTGAGGCTGACCTAATCAGAGCAGAGAGACTCCGTCTGATGGCAACAGAACGAAAGCTGATCTTCCATCAGTGTTTGTGCAGCACACTGTGTCGTAAAAGCCTGCTTTAATAGATGGACTGAGAAAACCATACCTTCTCTTCTCATATTTGATTCTTATAGTCTTTACACTCAGTGAGAACACACATTTGGACACACACACACACACGCGCGCGCGCACACACACACACACACACACACACACACACACACACACACACACACACACACAGTAACAACACACATGTGGCTGATGACACTCGAGATGTGACAAAAACTGCAATGCAATAAAAGATCTCTGTAAATTCGAGTATATGGCCTTAAATGTACAGAGCTACTCTGGTGCTTTGAATCTAATGTTAAAATAAGTGAATGAAGAAGTCAGCAAATAACCACAAAGGGTCAGTGCACTGTGGACAAAATGACATTCAGCACAGTCATTTGACTTTGCAGCTTGTCTGTTATCGGGGAGAAGCAGATGCCCACCCCAGATACCCAGATACCCCTCCCCCCCACACCACTCAGCACTTTGATAAGCTTGACTAGCTCTTAATCTCAGTCTCTTCCCAATGACTTTGTTTTTAACCAACAGCTGATGATTTTTTTCTCATCAGCTGTTGTTTAAAGTGCAGTAAAAAATGCATGACAAAACCTGTCTACTTCACATAAACGACAAATTCAGACTGTTCACGCTTCTTACCCCTGTGCCCATTAATACATATGTCAAGAGAAAATTACTCATTTCACCAGGAACAATGTTTCATTCTCCTTGACTTCCAAAATGTCCTTTTAAGATTGTAAATAGAATTTCATTTGAATACATTTACGAATATTGAATAGCGGCTAGGAGATCTTCTATTAGTCAGACACGAGGGCTATAACAGTAATACAGCCACCACTATCCATCACAGAAACAAGTCGCACGCAAGCGAACCGTTACACCAGTCAGCATGATCATGTCAGCGTGATCTCTGGTCTATGATCACAACAGTGTGATCTCTGGTCTATGATCATGTCAGCGCGATCTCTGATCTATGATCACATCAATGTGATCTCTGGTCTATGATCACATCAGTGTGATCTCTGGTCTATGATCATGTCAGCGTGATCTCTGATCACATCAGTGTCATCTCTGGTCTATTATCACATGAGTTCGTGTTCAGAGTAATGGTCTACATGCATCAGTCATGATGTGGAAATATGTGTGTTGTTCCTCTCTAAGCATTCTGCTACTGCTGTACTGTACTTTCATGTTGGAATAGGTGTGTACACAGAGAAACACAGACACAGATTTTTCTGTCTCACAAACACATGTGCATACACTCTTGCTTGCTCCCTGACACACACACACACACACTCCTCTTCTCTCACACGCCTTTATCCTTGTCTCCTTCCCTCCTTTTCCCTCAGTCTCTTTCTATTGTCTCCAACACACACACACACACACACACACACACACACACACACACACACACACACACACACACACAACACACACACACGCACGCACGCA
The DNA here is from genome assembly GCF_052324685.1 of Brachyhypopomus gauderio. Taxonomy (NCBI): domain Eukaryota; kingdom Metazoa; phylum Chordata; class Actinopteri; order Gymnotiformes; family Hypopomidae; genus Brachyhypopomus; species Brachyhypopomus gauderio. Next base: position 11,977,396 of record NC_135214.1, read on the forward strand.
CGCACGCACGCACACACACACACACACACACACACACACACACACACACACACACACACACACACACACACACACACACACATAATCCACTGGCAGCTTTGTGAATAACTGCATGTATAATGAGCATGATCCAGCTAAATCCATCACTGCCAGTGCCTGTGTATGCAGACCCACTTCACCGCATTGCCTTCTGCATGTGCTGCCACTCTTCCACTAATCCACTCTATGAAGTTCCTCGTCTGAAGCCCTGCACCTCTACACGCTCACTGTCATTCTTCACAGTGTTTCTCCAGCATGATGAATACATGCATGAGGTCAAAAGATGGAGAAAGACATGTAGTTGTCTGCCAACAGAGGCTTTCACCGATGGGAAAGATGTTGAGGAGAAAAGTGTGCTAGACCTACAGATGCTAGTTGTGTCTGTATGAGGAAGCCGCTCTCCCCCTGCAGACACCTGGTGCACCGTCTTCCTGCTCAGACCAGGTGCTCCAGGCCTCTTCTGCTCCTCCGTGTCCCAGTGTACGCTGATGGCTGTGGGTCTTTGCACAGTTTTTATTGCAGGAGAGCAGATTTTGCAGACTGAGCTGATGTGGACGGTGGCCTGACTAGAGTCTGCACTGTTTTCTTGCAGCAGGATGTATGGAGCAGATGACACACTGGAGGGAGAGAAACACACCAGGCTGTGGTCTGTCTGTCCCGTGCAGCATCTATCACAATGACAATCGATGGCGATACCTTACACTGGTGTGATGACTGTGATTTTGATTTACAGGCTTTACTATTTTCAGATTTTTGATTTCCTCATGGTAGGACATTAATAACAACAGATGTTATGTATCGACAACAATGTTAAATCTTCACTTAAACTCTGGATTTTAGCACCCAGGCAGTCTTTCGAAAATAAATATGACGTAACTGTGCCCGAGGCAGGTGTCAGTACAGGTTTCATTTTATCAACCTGAATTGTCCGAATTTATTTGTTTGTTTGTTCATAGTATTGAGGAACATTTTAGTGGGGAGATCAATAAGATATATCCTACACGAAATAATTACATTGTAAAACCCGTTCATGATTTTAAATTAACTCTAGAGGAGAGGCTTTGGAACTTGTGCCAGATAATTTGACCAAACTTACTTTTGACCTTTTGCTTTTGGCCATGAGGAAAGGTAGCAGATAGACGGCGTATAAGTTATGCGATACCTTCCCCTGAGATGTTACAACAGGGAAGCAATTGACACCACTAAAATGAACCGCACCTCTTGTCTTCCTGGGAATCTGATTACACTCTCGAAGTGTTTGTCCCCTTTAACATATCAGCAGAGTAAGGTCTGATTACGGGGCAGGAGCACGAACAGACGCTTTATTGCCGAGATGTCCGCTGACAATCACAATCATTCTTCAACGCTCATTTCCCACAGAACGACGAGAGAAACAGCACGCAAGATTCATGCTGTTAAAAGGCCCGATATCGTTTAAAACAAAATGCGCGGTGTCTCAGCCTGTCTCGTTTTAACACACAAATTCACTTGATGAGATGTATTAAAGAATCGCGTGGTACAATCCTGTTCACTAAGATGTCTTAGTCCGGGAATTAAGGAAATTCATTTACACATGTTCCCTGACACCAACACTGGCGCGTACCCGTCTGTCTGATCAGTATTGTTTCTGTGTAAAGGGATTTTTTGGATACTTTGTTCGGATACTTAACTAAATCAAAGGAATCTTGATTTCCATTTGTCGCAGTGTTCACAATGTTTGTCTTGGGCGGGCATGTCCGTTCGTCAGATGTTTAAAGAGCAGGTGTACATGTCACCTCTCAAGCAGGGAGTGAGAGGCAGCACCTTTAGTCTGACTCATGTATCTGCTCGCGGCTGAGATGCTCCTGTTCTGACAAACTCCTGTCGGCTCACTCCTCTCTAATCTCCTGCTATGACAGGTCACCAGAGAGCCCCTTATTTTTCCTGTGTCCAAATCTGTATTTCCCGGAGGAAGCGATACGGGAGAAGCTTAAAGCGCGCTGTTATCTCAAGTGCTGCTGATCACTGGTAGCTAATGGGAGCTTAGCTGCGTTTTTCTGGAGATTGGAGCCCTTCCTCCGAGTTTAGAGCTTCTGAGAAGACTGAACACTGAATACGTGTGTATGGATGTACATATTAAGTGATTATGGCAGCGCCTACTTTAAAAACTCTTGTCCTTTATTTGATTTTCGTTCTACTCTCTCAAATGTCTTAACCCTTTTGTTGAAAATGTCTGCTTCTGTGCTTAAATAAACCTATTTTGACAACCTTTTGGCCAGGAGGATGTTGATTTACTTTGCTTTTCTAAACGAACCAAATGTGATTTCATTCAACCATGAAATGTGTCCCTTCGTGTACGCATGCACGCTGCCTCACCGCCCAACTGTGAAAACAGAAATCCGTCTTCAAAAGCGCCTGTGCGCCTTCTACAGCCGCCGCCGTATTGGATTCCTTCCCCCGACGTCTATTGTGTCGGCGGAGCTCGGTGAGCGCGAGACAGCTCCTCAGACGGGCCGCGTTAATGCGAGAGTGGTCAGTGAGCGATTGCTGATGGTGGCTCGCGATAACGCGCGCAGCCGTCTGCAGGGCTGAATGCAGAGACGCTTGGAGCGCGATACTGAAGTCGGAGCGGGTCTAGGGTACATGACCGTGAAGCGCCTCGACTCTGCCGGCCGGGTGCAATACTGATTTGAGTTAAAGGAGTTAATTTGAGTTACATATTGAGTTACAGTTACGTATTTGTATGTATGAAATTATCTAGATTTTTAAGGTATCGTGAAACGTTTCCCTTTTCATATTTCGTCATTATAGCTATGAGATCTAATTCAAAAGGTCATCTAACCCAGCTTTTCATGTTAATATATGAACTTCACTGTCAGCAAAGACAACACACTGCCTTTAGTTTAGAGCACGGTGTTTAGTAGGTATGGAGACACTACATTTAACAGTCTACTAAATATGCTCAAAGTTTAAAGGTGAAAAGTCAGTCTGAAATCTTCTCTTTGCAATCGCAAACTCTACCAACATGTTCACCCACAGGGAATAAATTCATATGAAAAATGGAAGCTGGAGGGATTGTTTTAGTTTTGATGGATTCTAATGTAGACACACTCACACACACACACACACACACACACACACACACACACACACACACACACACACACACACACACACACACACACACACACAAACACAGAGAGAGTGAGCCAATGGGGGACAGAGAGGTGATGCGATTGGTAGATATGCAAAAGTGCTAACCCTCCTTGTGTCTTCATTATCTGGCCATTTGTAAACTGAGCAGCCTCTCCAGCGGTTGATGGGTCGGCCTTATCTCCCACACCAGGACCCAGCGCCCTTGTTCTGACTCGGTGACCCTCCTGCACCAAAGTGTGACAACATAAAGAATCTCTGTTTTACCTGTAAGCCAAAGGGTTGTCCGTACTGTGCCATAGCTACGTGTTCACTGTGGCATATTTCACACACAGAAACCCTTTTCATTTTTGTTGTGTGGTTCATAAAATACCTTCCTTGCTTATACTGACACAAATGGCAAAACACAAGTTTAGTTTTCTCAGTCGTGATTCGGAGAGTGTGTCCGGGCTGCGTGCACCATGCGGTCTGGTACTGGGGAAGGAGTCTGGCTGCACAAATTAAACGCAGGCTCATTTCATTCTGATTAATGCAGATGCTTCCTTTTGGCTCCTGTTTGCTACCTGGAGCCCATTTAATGTAAATTACTGACGCCATTTGAGTGCGCAAGGCGGTCCGTTCCAGCACGGCGGCCACTCATGCCTCGTCTGGGAACCAGCAAATGAGCTGCCTTTAATTGCCTTCTGTGCAAATGGTCCTTTTGCACTTTATCAAGTGTTGGAGATCTTGGACATGCCGCGAAAATGTGAGTCAGTGTGTGTGTGTGTGTGTGAGTGTGTGTGAGTGTGTGAGTGTGTGTGTGTGTGAGAGAGAGTCTGCAAGAGAAGGAAGAGACTTAGAAAGAGACAGAAATGGGGATAAAGAAATTCTATCAGGAAGAAAGACAGAAGAGGGAATAAAGAGTGGGGGAATCAAGAAAGCTGCTTCCCATTTTTAAATGTGAGCCACTGCACCATTACCATGGCGATACGTCCCCAGGCAGGAGAACCATATACAGCCCAGCAGCTGCTGCTACAGCTCTGAGAGGGGTGTCTCACCCTGATGCTCTGAGAGGGGGGGCACACCCTGATGCTCTGAGAGGGGGGGCACACCCTGATGCCGTGAGAGGGGTGTCTCACCCTGATGCTCTGAGAGGGGTGTCTCACCCTGATGCTCTGAGAGGGGGGGCACACCCTGATGCTCTGAGAGGGGGGGCACACCCTGATGCTCTGAGAGGGGGGGCACACCCTGATGCCGTGAGAGGGGTGTCTCACCCTGATGCCCTGAGAGGGGTGTCTCACCCTGACGCTCTGAGAGGGGTGTCTCACCCTGATGCTCTGAGAGGGGTGTCTCACCCTGACGCTCTGAGAGGGGTGTCTCACCCTGATGCTCTGAGAGGGGTGTCTCACTCTGACACTTTGAGAGGGGTGTCTCACCCTGACACTTTGAGAGGGGTGTCTCACCCTGATGCTCTGAGAGAGGTGTCTCACTCTGACACTTTGAGAGGGGTGTCTCACCCTGACACTTTGAGAGGGGTGTCTGACCCTGACACTTTGAGAGGGGTGTCCCACCCTGACACTTTGAGAAGGGTGTCTCAGCACTAGGCCGGTAACCTGGTCTACACTCACAAACAATCAAAGTGCAACTTCAGTAGAAACACACGGTGCTGTCCTGGCACAGAGATGGGGACCATTATTAACGCTGGTCCTGTCCTGACAATGCCATTTTCTGGAAGGTAATTGCAGATTCAGATCTCTGAGTGTGTGACAGGGAGTAAATGCCACCTCTTTAATTATTGTCTAGCCTCCCACCACCCACCCCCAACCCCTCACCCCCCGCAAACCTCTGAGATGTCTATCGTGTGACGGGATGCTGGAGAAAATAACTGTAATGGGACATGACCAGTGTCTGGGAAGCTAGCAAAGATTAGAAGCGACAATTCTAATTGATGGCAACAGAATTCCCGGATGGATGCCGGAAAAGTCACTTTGGAGCAGGTGTAATTGGAGCGATTTGTTTCCGACAGACAATCACAGAGTTATTCTCTTCTAATAAGCACCTCAGTCATACTTAAAGATTCGTTAAGTTCATGCATGGCATGATCAAGAAATTGCTAAACTTCTTAAGGAAGCTCATGCACAGATACTGAATAGCATAGCCAAACGATATCCTAAATGTGTCAGTAACTAGATGTGAACCTACATGCTTGGTGCAAGCTTTCTATATGCACTACTGAATTTCCTATTACAGATCACACAATAATAACTACTGGTTCTGTTGCTGCATATTACATAATGACTACTGTTATTACTAAATACATAATAATTGCATAACTGCATATAAACTACTGAAAGCACTGTACTCTGTGAGCAGGAAACGTATAAAAATAACATTCATTAGTAATATAGGACAATTAGCCTAGGAGCTGAAATACGTTTGTCATCTGATTTAAATTAGATGTATTTGTATTGATCAGAATGTGATTTTAGGGATTGTTTTAACACAGAGGGTATGATCTTGATTATACCTCAATGGACTTGACCTCTGACCCACTCCACACCACTGTCAGTTCTCCGGCATCGTGTCCTAGAAAGTGCGCTTGGGGACGATGATCCGTTTAATCGGCTCTGGAAATTTGAGCGTGCTTTCTTCTGCGTAGCTAAGCCAGTGGACCCTAACCCTAACCCTAGCACCCAAAACCTGCTGGTGCTCTGGGAACTCAAGCAGATCCTTTGAAAGTGAATGTTTGACACCAGGAGCTGTTGTGCAGGTCTTTATCCCAGATGTGTCTCATAGGCTGCAGATGTGTTACCGCTTTGAAGAGGTGAGACAGGATCCATCATCAGCCTTTGTCAGACATAACAAATACAGTGCTCTTTTAAAAGTGCTTGTGTGCTCTTTGGCATTCTGTAAGGAATGAGACGGTTACTCCTGCTCCCCAAAAATCCTGCGAACGCTAAAATGACCAAACAATAACAACATTTATCTTCTGTCAGGATGTATTGACATAACATTACAGGTATCAAATTGTTTTGTGTTGTGGAGTGTATCTTGGAGATTCCTCTAGTTTTATTAGTTTCCTGGTCCCCAAGCTGTGGTGATTCTTTCCAAAACTAACTGGACTTCAGAGTGTCAGCTATCAACAAAAATAACTAACTGGACTTTAGAGCGTCAGCTATCAACAAACAGCAGAGACTCAACACTATGTTGCTACAGCTCAGTGTGCTGCATTGACATTGAATAAAGTCACTGTGAGTTAAATCTGTGGAGTACATGTGTTCCAGCATGGATGCCTGAATATTTAGATTCAGGATTCATGATAAAGTTGGTGGTGTTTGTGTTTGCATCATGAAAGCACAGCAATAATGAGTCAACAGACTGCGAAACATGGCAAAGGTGCAAAACAAATCAGACATCAGAATCAGACATCACGATCAGATATCACAATCAGATATCACAATCAGACATCAGATAAGAAGGAGAGAGAAATATAACTGCTGTCTTAAATCTGAGCAAACCACAAAGGTCATTTTCCGTCATTATTCCCATCTGTTGCCAGTCAGTCAATAACACAAAAAAAGTCAAACCTACAGGCCCTGCTATGTATAAGTGTATATGAATTAAAACTCTTATTTCATTTGCTGTCTCCAAAGGTCAACATTCACCTGTTCAATAAAAAATCACTGACCCTGTCACCTGCTTTGTATTGTATGTAGAGGAGTGAATTAAGCTCGGAGGTAATGGGAAAGTGTTTTAATTTCAGTGTGACATTAAGATGCTTATGCCTTGTAGGCACGAGGTGGTGTGAGGTGCAGCAGATCCCCCCCCCATCACCTGACCCCCCCACACATACACGAGACTGCTCCAAACCCCCACACTGCACCCCCTGAGTTTATGTGGTTCAGTTAAACACCTCAATCACACTGAAAGATCAACGGAGCTGTTAAACTAGTCAAGTGGCTGAACAAAAGATGACATTTGTGTTTAGTGTTTAGTTTTCTTATTATGGTGTCACCCCTCCTGTAACCCTATTACCACACACACACACACACACACACACACACACACACACACACACACACACACACACACACACACACACACACACACACACACACACACACACGCACGATTTAACACATTCAGTTGTCTGCAACATTGTGAAACCAATTCTCTCTGGTAGTCACACACATCATATTCACACTCAGAAGGCAGATAAAGTTGATCCAAGAATCCGTGAAGAGTAAACACCTTTAGAGAAATCTCGAAGCTGAGCAGTGCAACATAACTAAACAAAAAGACAAATAATGTGTCTTCCTGTGTCCTGTGTGTGTTCCTGTGTCCCCTGTGTCTTCCTGTGTCCTCTGTGTCTTCCTAAACCTACTCCAGGACTAACAGCACACAGCACTGTCATTTGAGCTTTGTGTCTTCCCTAATAAGTTTATTTTAAACTCATAATGCATTGTGGCCTGTGGGTGCAGACAAATGTTCTCCACTGAAAGGGTCATGCAGAGGACCTCCAGGAGCAGGTCCAGGATCAGGTGATTCTGTACGGAGGTAACATGCTGTAGGCCTATACAGTGCACACGCAAGCAGTTAACACTGTTCAGAAAGAGCTGTGTCTCAAACATCCCAACCTGATTTCCCACCACCAGCCTACAGTCTGAAAGCCATGTGAAGAATCAGGTGTCCTGGAAGATGTATGTTCATGTATGTGCTGTCTTGTCTCGACGCCTTCTCAGAGTCGACAGCCAGATAACTCCTCTCCCAAATAAAACATGGGAACACAACAAGTCTTCATTGACCTTTTATAATATTGGGAACAGGGTAAAACGAGGGTGACTTCAAAGGAAATCTTAACAACTCAGCGAACGAAAATTGCTACCGGAGCGGAGCTCGGAGAGGTCGTTTTCTGCATGGTCCTTGCGCTAGATTCGTCGCTATTTAAATATTTGGTTTTAACCGTAAAAACTGGGGGGGACCAAAACCGGCTTTTGAAAAAGTGGGGGGGACATGTCCCCCCCCCCCAAATTACGTCCGTGTGTATGTTCATGTATGTTCAGTACGTTCATGTATGTTCATTATGTTCATGTGGTCCTCCTTCCACGCAGGGAGGGAAACGTAGAGCCTAAGTAATAAGTGTTACCAAGCAACAACAACAGAGGCGTATGTTGGAGGAAAGGTCAGGATGATGGGCACCTTTCATTTCCCAGCAGAAATCAATACTGTGGATCTGTCACTGAGAAACTCTTAGCCTTCAGGACGCCCAACAATGTGTTCCTTCATTTAAATGTTCCCAGAGTGTAAGGAAGGTGAGAGACACCCAACAGACACTAACACACTAATGGCTACTGGTGATCACCTTCTGTTAGCAGTGTTGCCCCTTGTACCTCTGTGTGTACACCTGTGTAAATGTCTGTGTGTACCTCTGTGTGTACACTAGTGTGTATCTCTGTCCATACACCTACATATGTCTACACATTTAGCGTCTTCAACTGTGCAAAAGGAAAGCGTGATGCTGGAGTGTGCTGGAGTGTGCTGGAGTATACTGAAGTGTCCTGGAGTGCTGCTGGAGTGTGCTGGAGTAGACTGGAGTGTGCTGGAGATTAATGGAGTGTGCTGGAGTATACTGAAGTGTCCTGGAGTGCTGCTGGAGTATACTGGAGTGTGCTGGAGAATAATGGAGTGTACTGGAGAATAATGGAGTGTGCTGGATTGTGCTGGAGTATACTGAAGTGTCCTGGAGTGCTGCTGGAGTGTGCTGGAGTATACTGGAGTGTGCTGGAGAATAATGGAGTGTACTGGAGAATAATGGAGTGTGCTGGAGTATACTGAAGTGTCCTGGAGTGCTGCTGGAGTGTGCTGGAGTATACTGGAGTGTGCTGGAGAATAATGGAGTGTGCTGGAGAATAATGGAGTGTACTGGAGAATAATGGAGTGTGCTGGATTGTGCTGGAGTGGCCGGTTGAGATCTTCAGCCTCTCCCCAGATCTCACACATACTGTTGTGAAGTCAGGAAGTCTAAACTGTCGTATAAAGTAACGCTGTGTATCCTTGGGCATTGGGGATTTTGCTCTTAACTGCGTTTTTTTTTTTGAACATAATAAAGTTAAATTTTTTGCACAATATTACGCACCCAAAACAAGACAGCGTGTGCTCTTCTATCACTCCTGGACTATCATGCAGTTGGTTTTAATCAGAGGGTGTAATGTACTGGAAAAGAGGTTAATTTGATTGGTCTTTACATTTCTATTAACAATTAATTGAAGGTTTTGATGAGCTTGTGCTGCCCTTTGTGAAGGAAGGAACGAAGCAGACATCAAAATGCATGTCAGGACGGAAATAAACAACAGCAACATTAATGAAATGAGGCAATTAATGACCAAATCCAGAACCTCTCGTTTTCTCTAATGAGACAAACAGAATGCTAATGAATAGCACCGCAACATACACAATGAATGTAAGCAGAAATCAATACAGTAATTTCAGTGTACACTAACTAGCCAAATGTATCCAGACACTTCACCATCAAACATCTATATGAGCTTGTTGGACATCCTATTCCTATCCTATTAAGTCTTATTACACACTTTAGTATATAGCTGTCCCTGCCCACGCACTAGGAGACATAAGAGACATATCTACTTTAGAATGTCTTTGTCTATCATATCTCTTCATTGGGGCTGAGAGGCCTAGAAACATAGAATATCAGACCAAGACCATCATCACACCTCCTCCAACCTTCCCTGTCTGCACAGTGTATGCTGGTATAAAGTTCTCCTGACACCCACCAACCCAGAATCGCCCATCTGACAGCCAACTAGTGGAGCACGATCACTCCAGAGAACACACTCCCCCTGGGGCATGATCACTCCAGAGAACACACTCCTCCTGCTCCAGAGTCCAGTGCAGGTGAGCAGGTGAACTGCACCACAGACAACATCTACAGTTGCCCATATGATGCTGGCATAGCCCAGGGTGATGCTGCTGTTGCCCAGGGTGATGTTGTTGTAGCTCAGGGTGATGCTGCTGTTGCCCAGGGTGATGTTGGTGATTGTGACGTGGCCCATCTCTTAGTTTGCATCGTCTACTGCTTTATCATTAAGCTCTTGTTTCTCTAGAAGCTTCTCCTTTCACACTTATGCCCTTTGCAGCCTATGTCAACACAACACAACACAACACAACTATTTTGCTTGCAAAATTACAAAATAACCTATATCAGCACAACTGAGCTGCTTTCAAAACACGCAGAGTAACACAACACAAATATACGCAAAAATGTTTCATAGTTCATAGATTTAAGCCTGTTTTAATTTTTATTATTTCATGTTCTAAAGCACAAAGGAATTATTTATGGAGATAAAAAGCTGAGACATTTCTGTCTAATTAATATGGGAGACTGGCTGGCACAGAGACTCTTCCTGAGTCTGCCTTGAGTTTCTCTTTGTCAGTCCTTCCAAAAGGAAGTTAATGATCCTGGCAACAAGATGAATCACTCCAGACATGCTACAGAACAGCTCTGACATGCGGGCGCAACGACTCCTGACACCTGTGCACAAGGAGGAGTGGGGGAGAGAGAGAGAGGGTAAAAGAGAGAGAAAGAGAAGGAGAGGGAGAGAGAGATAGAGAGAGGAAGAGGGAGAGAAAGAGAGAGACAGAGAGGGAGAAAGAGAGAGGAAAGCAAGAAGGAAAGAGAGTGAGAGAGCAGGAGAAAGTGAGTGAGAGAGAAGGGGAGAGAAAAAGATGAACAGGTTTCTCCAACCTGTAGAAGTTCAGATAGGTCTAATTTAAGTAGAACTTTCATTTCAATTTGCAATTTGGAGAGAGAGACGTAAAGTTTTTTTGAGGTGCCACAGAAGGCATTATACCAAACATTAAAGGTGACTGACATCTCAGAGAGAAGTTTCAGGGTCTCAGGGTCCTGATGTTGAATCCATGCTGTGTTACTGTGGCAACTGGGTAGAACATGAAGAAACTGTTTGATAGAAAAACCAAAGAACGGCAAAAAACAAACAAACATAAAACAAGAAAATATTCATTTATTTAGGATACAGCACATTTTGTTCATTTTTTGTTCATTTAAGATGCTATGTGACTAATGTCTTAAATACTGTCTCATGCCGTCACCTGCCATCATATGTACGAGATCCTGTATGCTGACCAGACTTTTATTATTGGACACTGTATTATCTTGCAGGTCTTTCCTCTGGAACATCTGAATCATTTTATGTCTCCTGGTTTTAACTGCTCTGTTCTGTTTAGAGAACAGGAGCCGTAGTCCCTCTCGGGTGTCTTTGACAGGTGACAGTCATCGAAACAGAACGTTTCAGCCATCAAAACAGAATATTTCAGGCAGTCATTGAAACAGAATCATCACTGTAAGCCTTAATAAATAAACAACTACGATGGTTTACACACTGGTCTACATCCACCTAACTGTTCTTCTGGGAGATTTACCACTGAATCCAACACACATAAACAAGGTTTTCAGGGGCCTTGTGAACACTGGGAACAGGTGTGTCAGATCAGGGTTGGAGATAAACCTGGCAGACCTCCAGAAGATGGGCCGAACACCGTAGCGCCGGCAGGGGCAAGGCAGCTTGATTTTAAAATGGCCTTACCATCAAAGTTAAAATATGGCTTTTTGATCTACTTCTGTTCTGCCTGAGCCTGTAAAGGTATCCACTTTGGGTTGGTGGATATATGAGCCAAGGCCAGTCTGAGCTGGGCAGCGCTCTGCTAGAGCACGAGCACCTCCATCACCTCCCACATTAATGATGAGGTCATGATTTCGAGGGTCATGCTGTCTGATATTTATTACTGTCAGAGCTACTGAGCACCCATAATTCTGTCGGGTATTGGTTTGCATCACTCTCTTGATTCTACAAAACCTGCTCTTGCAAAAACTACGCAAGCACATGCTGGAACCTGCGTGCAGTTCTGTTAGAGTTTTTATTAGAACCCAACAAATAGTAATTGTCAAAAGTAACAAATTTACTGCTGGTGAAAATATGATCCATGTTATAAACATGGCCTATCAGTGTAGAGAGGATCCAGTGATGCACATGTATGTGTGAGGGGCATTTTCACATGGGGAACTATGAGCACATCAAATGTCCTAGAACTGCAAAAAAATATATATATAACTGCACATATTTTGCCACATCGACGCACATTAGAAAAACAAACTGTTTCATTTTAACACTGTAGGTTGTGTTCTTTGTGTCAAGGCTACTGTGGTTCTGTTAAATGACATGTGCCAATTATCATTTCTGTGTTCTGAGTTACCATAAATGCCATACAACTACAGTAGTAAAGTGTGTAGTCACACACTGTAAGAGTACAGTGCCTAAAGTACAGTTTGAGATGGAGCTACAGTCACTTGAGTATCACATGACAGCCACATGAAAGTTACATGATACAGTGGCTCTTCCTCTGATGAATGATGCAGAAGGAGTTACAGCAAACAAGAAAAAAAAAACAAATATATATAAAAATTATGAGTGTATGTAGCTAAAGAAAAAGAAATGAAGAATGAAAAAAATTAGCTGAGCTAATGAACAAAAATATCAAATAAATTACAAATGGGTCTAGAAGAATTTGTGTAACATTTAGGTGAGTGTGGAGTCTTTGTATGGAGACATATCGAAACCATGTGGTGAATCTGTAACCCTCATTATCCTCCTGATATCACTCACGCACGCTTCTGAACAAAAGCCCCGCAGTCTTGAATCACGGCCTTCTGACCTGGGCACCATTGATTTCTGATGACATGTAAGCACACCATTACCTCCCCATCAAAAGCTTGTTAGCTCTGCTAATCGCTCACCTCACTGGAACGTATGAACAGCAGCTATAGACACATGCTCAATCACTTAAATAGCCCCATTCCCACAGACTGCTGCAGCGGTGAAGCAATGTCCATTCATGGTGGATCTGTAGGGGAATAGGGTGGAGTAGTCCTACACCTTATTATAGGTAGAAGACAAAAGGGATACAGGGACTACACTACACTGCACTATTTTTAGTGTCTGCATTTCAGTGTGAATGTTTAAGATGTTGAAGATGACTAGTGTTTCAGGGGCTGAAGTATTTTTCTCATGACAAACTTTTGTAATAAGTTGTCCAAGGATTCATGTCAGATCCAAGTGGCTGAGGTTCCAGCTCAGACACCCTGCCCTTACCTTCTGGTTTATGTCCTAACTCACATCTTTGTCTCCAGAGTGACCTGCTTGGTTAAATGAGTAAAGAAGATGACTGCATTCTCTAAATGCCAACACAGATCACAAATTAGGCGTTCACGGAAAGATCTGCTTATGGAGACGAGTGACCTTATGAACAGAGTATTTCTCCAGTGGAGGGTGACTCAGTGCTTAGCCTCCGGGTCAGTATACAACAGGGTTCAAAACAGAGATTAGGAACATTCATGCAGTCCTGAAGAATACATCTATTATACAGATGGTGGGGTGTGACTGTCAAGGTTAGATATGAAGAATTGTTATTCTCTTCAATTCTCACTCACATTTCTGTAAAGGCAAACGCATGGGTCGACAAACAAAAATTATTCATACCCATCATACTGCTATCTGTTCTTATTATAATGGGATTTCTGTATTGCTAGTCCTATAGCGTGAAATGTAAACCATACTCTTTGGGTCATCAGAGCATTGCATGGAGAGATGGAGAGAGAGAGAGAAAGAGAGAGAGAAATATGACTTTGATAGAGTGAGGGAGACAGAAGATGATATTGACTGAGCCAGAAACAGAAAGAAGGGATGAAATAAGTGTGCATGAGAGAGAGAGAAAGAGAGATGCAGAGAGAGACAAAAAGAGAAGGATGAAAAGGAGTGATAGGAATAGAAGGAGAGGGATGGAGAGAAGCAGAGGGGAGACTAGAGGAGGATACCACGGTGAGGAGGAATAGAGGAGAAGAGAGAGAAAGAGAGAAAAACAGAGTGAAAGAATGATTGAAGGATGTTCCACTTCAAGTAGTCTGGCATTCTGCACACTGATGGAGGACAACAAAGAGGAGGGGAGAGAGAGGGGGGGAGAGAGAGAGGGAGAGAGTGAAGGAGAGAGAGAGGGAGAGAGAGAGAGAGAGAGAGGAGAGAGTGAAGGGAAGAGAGAGGGAGGGAGAGAGAGAGAAGGAGGAGGAGAAAGAGGGAGAGAGTGAAAGAGAGAGATGGGGAGAGAGGGGGAGAGAGGAGGGAGAGAAGAGAGAGGGAGAGTGAGGGGAGAGAGAGGGGGTGAGAAAGGGAGGGAGAGAGAGAGAGGAGAAAGAGGAAGAGAGTGAAGGAGAGAGGGGGAGAGAGGAGGATGAGAGAGGGTGGAGAGAGGGGAGAGGGAGAGAGGGGGAGGAGTACAGAGATGGGAGAGAGGGCAAGAGAGGAGAGAGAGAGAGGGGGAGAGAAGGAGAGAGGGGGGAGAGAGGAGAAAGAGAGGGATAAAGGAGGGGAGAACAGGAGAGGCAGGAGGTAAGAGAGTGCTGGTTCTACAGGAGTGTAGAGGGGAGCATTTCTCTCCTCCGTTTTCATTAGGAGTCGAGTCACAGTGGGCCAACAGACTGGATCTCTCAGGGCTGGAGGCGACTGTCAGGGGCTCTGACGGAGACAGATCGCAGGTGGACCTAGAACAGACCAGCCAGAGATTAGCATGTCTGCCAGCAGGGGGGGCAGTGGGTGCATCTCCCCACTTGTCCTTGGCTGATGAGATCATTTTTCTAATTATCTATAAGAGCAGCACTCAGTGTCCTGCACCTGGACTCTAACCCACGAGTCTGGCCTAATCCTTCTCTCCGCGGCTGTAGGTGTTCAAGACAACATAAAACTTACCCAAAGCAACAGGAAAAGAATAAACTGATGAGAAACAGTGACACTCTGCTCTCTGGCCTAACTGCTCATCTCATCATTCAAACAGCTGTGTGGCTGGATTAAATACTATACTAGGACTGACTGCATATCCCTGATTGGTGAGTAGAAGACTGTTAGAACCTGGACTCTGGACTGTTAGAATTGGGACCCTGGACTGTTAGAACCTGGACCCTGGACTGTTAGAACCTGGAACCTGCACTGTTGGAACCAGGACTGTTAGAACCTGGAACCTGCACTGTTAGAACCTAGACCCTGGACACTAGCACAGCGCTGTGGGTCCCTTGACTGAGACACCTAACTGAGTGAGCTGAGTGGGACAGAATAACCTATTTCCGCTGTAAAATGGCCAAATGAAATACAACTTAACTTAGCAATTGCCAACTATCCAGGTCCATCCAGCCTGACGCACGCACACCCTCTGGCACGCACACACACACACACACACACACACACACACACACACACACACACACACACACCCACACACACACACCCTCTGACACACACACACACACACACACACCCTCTGACACGCACCCTGCTCATAGTGTTCTTCCCTAGACACCTCAGTTCAGAACATATCTTCACATTTTCATTTTTTACTTTATTTACCACAAGATGAAGCATGAAGTGGACAATGTTCAGTAATCAAAGTCTTGATGTTTATTCCGGTGAGGGGTGTGAGTGGTGAGGGGGTGAGGGGTGAGGGGGTAAGAGGTGAGGGGGGTGAGAGGTGAGGCAGGTGAGGGGTGAGAGGTGAGGCGGGTGAGGGGTGAGAGGTGAGGGATGAGGGGATGAGGGGTGAGAGGTGAGGGGGTGAGGGATGAGGGGGTGAGTGGTGAGGGGGGTGAGAGGTGAGGGGGTGAGGGGTGAGGTGGGTGAGGGGTGAGAGGGGGTGAGGGTGAGGGGTGATGGGGTGAGAGGTGAGGGGGTGAGGGATGAGGGGGATGAGGGGTGAGAGGTGAGGGGGTGAGGGGGTGAGGGGTGAGAGGTGAGGGGGTAAGGGGTGAGAGGTGAGGGGGTGAGGGGTGAGGGGGATGAGGGGTGAGGGAGGTGAGGGGTGAGAGGGTGAGGGGGATGAGGGTGAGTGGTGAGTGGGATGAGAGGTGAGGGGGTGAGGGGTGAGGGGTGAGAGGTGAGGGGTGAGGGATGAGGGGTGAGGGGGATGAGGGGTGAGAGGTGAGGGGGTGAGGGGGATGAGGGGTGAGAGGTGAGGGGGTGAGGGGTGAGAGGTGAGGGGGATGAGGGGTGAGGGGGTGAGAGGTGAGGGGGTGAGGGATGAGAGGGTGAGGGGGATGAGGTGAGGGGTGAGAGGTGAGGGGGTGAGGGGTGAGAGGTGAGGGGGATGAGAGGTGAGGAGTGAGGGGTGAGGAGGTGAGGAGGGTGAGGGGTGAGGGGGGTGAGAGGTGGAAAATTGATTTCGGAGGTTGGTGGATGTCCATCTTGATTTACTGCCTTAAAAACAGCACATGGAAGTTACCATGGCTACCCAAGCTCTGAACAACCATGAGGTACAGCAGTTTTGTCCTGAGACTAACGTACACTGTCCTATGTTTGTGGAGAGTCCTGAACATGATGCAGAACATGAACATGACTTTTCTAATACCTGGGATTCTTCCAATCATTAGTACATAGACTGGACACCCACAGAGAGTAAAGGTTCGACAGTTATGAGAAACATCAACATATATAACAACAATAAATAATATTACAACTAAACATCAGCAATGAGTAACAGAGTAATTTAAGCAGCAGGAAAAGGCCATAGACGAGAGAGAAGAGGTGATTCTTCAGATTCCATTTAAAGACAGAAAGAGAGGAAGATTGACCACAGTTGGGAGCACAACCGTGCAGTACAACTACGCAGTACAAGTACGAGAACCAGATGACATGTGAGGAAGAAGTTTGAACAGATAAGGAGGAGCAAGAGACTTTGGAATCTGAAGAAAATAGGAGAACAGGTGTGGTGTGGTTATAAGTGTGCTAATGTCAGCAAGGAGCGACTGTAGTCTAGTGTGATGAAGGCGTGAATAAGGATTTCAGCAGCAGACTGAGAGGGATGGCTGAGTTTTGATTGGTCGTCGGTGAGCTGGTGAAAGATTGCAGTTTTTACCACAGAGTTTATGTGGGTTATGGAGTCAAGGAAGGCACCTAGACTACGGACAATGATAGAGGGAGACATTACTACATCACCAATGTTGAGAGAGGGGGAGTTTGGCTAAGAGTTGGGGCCAGACAGGATATATCATCTTAGTGTTTAACACACAAACATTTCCCTTCCTCCCGTTTTGGATCTCAGATAAACAGTTTTCCAAGTGAGTAATTGAAGGGATTGTTAACCAAACTGATGCTAAGGTACTGGGTGTCATCCACATAACACTGAACTGGTACTAAGGTAGATCTGGATGTAATCCGTATAACACTGAACTGGTGCTAAGGTACTGGGTATCATCCACATAATAGTGAAAGTCAGTGTTAATGTAATTCAGTATACGCCCAAGAGGAAGAATATATATGATGAATATCATATATACTTGTTTGATCACAGTGATGAAGGAGGAGCAGCCACAGAGTGTGAGGAGTTGTTTTCTGTCCACTAGATAAGATGAAAACCAGTTCAGGCCAGTACCTACAGTGCCACGTTCATACAACCCTGGTAGGAGGATGGAACGGTCAACCATAGCAAAGGCAGCTCTTCTGTCCAGAAGAGATTATCGAGTGTACCAGCATCCGCAGACACTAGTAAGTCATTTAAAACCTTAACTAAAGCTGTGTCAGTACTGTCAGTACTGTGGAATAGGCCGTACACTCTGTATCCGAAGACACTGCCCACATGCTTCCTGTGCACAAGGTAAATGTGCACAAGGGCCCACTGTCATTATCCGGGCTCAATACATTTAAACAGAGTTTAATCACTTTTTCACCAGTGTGGGTCTACAGTGCTTGCTGTTAACTAACACTGAACTCTTTATGCACACAAGAGTAGTGAGAAGAGAGAGGATCAGAGGCCCTACACACTCAGACACATATGAACATATGAGGACAGCTTCTGGCATCCCATGGCAGTTTACCTACACACTCAACCACATGGGGTAAAAGAATGACGTCCCCAGGACAACCAAACGGACGCCTGGGTTTCTCCAGTCCTCTTTGGGGACTTGCTGTAGATCAGAAGCATGGAATCACCTGGGCACTGGCAAATTTCTGGTGTCTAAATGACTGTAAACTACGCATTTATGCCACACTTGTGAAAATAACATTAGTTTGTTTTGAATTCGTCTCATCGATCCCTGCTTCTACCGTAAGTTTAAAACGTAATCTTGACAGCACAGGCCGCTGTGATAAGGCACTTCAACTGGGTCAAGGACTCGTCCTGAAGTTACGCAATCATAATTACAGCGCGTGCCGACTTCCCTCACTGTGAGCGGCGCGAGACGAGCGATACCAGCCCAGACGCAGGATTTTAAGTCCATTGTGTCGCGTTCATCGTGAATGAATCGGTTTTGCTGCCGTTGTGGAGCCCTTGAGAGGCGGAGTCTGTAATTAAACCAGGTTCTTATCTGTAATACACTAGTTGGGACGAGTCTGCCTGGTTGCCTCGTTGACGGATCTGGATCTTACACACACATACACGCTGATTTCTTACGGAACAACACAGTAGACTTGGGTTTCGCATGGCTGGGTGTAGTTTTGGAGATCCCGAAAATGACAAGATAATTTTTTTTATACAAAGCTCAAAAAGCAAGCCTAGTTAGCTACATAAATCCAACACCGCGATTTCTCCACATGAAGTAACCAAATTACATTTCCATTAAAGCTTTGTGAAGTAGGCTACATCGGGTAAATAACGTCTTATGAGATCATGCGCAAAGTACAGGAGAGGCATCAAATTTACTGCAGTTCATCTGCATACATTTGAGATCAGCGCTAGAGGACGGCGACTGCTCCGAGCGCGCGCGCAGCCTGGGGACTACCTTTGCGCCGCGAGCTCTGAGCAGTAAACACCAGGGTCACCTCTCCAGCCTTATACGTTCACTCTGACTTGGCTATAGCACACCGCCATTTCACAGGCTATTAAAGCATGCCCACCAATGCGGGGAATATGTCCGTGCAGCTTGTGGGATGGAAAATCATGAAATTTCTGAATTCCATCTTTTGAAAATACCCCAGGCGTCCCGCGCAGGTTTACGATCCGCAGATTAGCGGCGTTTTCCGGCAGAATGTACAGCCGGCGGCTATTTCTGGAGGAAACTGATTTTCATACTGATGTGCGATGTCGAGTCCTCTCTAGTCCACATATTGGCTCATGCATCACCTGGCTCGTGGAGCTGACAAGCCTCACTGATAGCAGGAAAGCGGACTGTTCCTCCTTTAATAAATAAACAAGTTAAGCGGTACTGCGGCGTTTGCCCACGCACCAGGCCTGACGATGAACGGCAACACATTTCATTATTACCGTTAAGACCGCGTAGCGCATACCACTTTCACCTTCATCACGGCCCTGCGCAGTATGACTGCACCTCTGCGTAATGCCATAATTAAAACGGAATACGTTCACGGCATAATGTTTTATCATTACTCAAGAAAAAAACAATCAGCTTTTCTAATGACGAGCAGCTCGTGAAATATTGCTAGTGTTTTAATTTATCCATTTATTCTCAGCCTACCATTCAAACCAGATGAATGTTGACACAAACTAATTTGGTCCCACGCTTTGACCTCTGTGTGTGCGTGTGTTCATAAATATGCATCTAAACACATTGAAAACTCTAGAAAAAAACACCTTAAAAAGGGGGTAATATCAGAGCTATTTATTTTACCTTTGTGATCTATATGACAGTGGAATAAATGTTTGTAGGTTTATGCAAAAGCTTTTGAAAGTGAGCCAGTATTAATTTAGTCAACACTAAATTGCTGCTGTTGTCCATTGCGATGCCTGTTTGTAAATGCTTCGTTTAGCAGAGCCAGAACAGCAGTGATATAGCGTGAAAAGCCTGGGGTGTTCATACTCTTCACTGAGCTGATGTGGGACA
Organism: Brachyhypopomus gauderio; assembly: GCF_052324685.1. NCBI lineage: Eukaryota > Metazoa > Chordata > Actinopteri > Gymnotiformes > Hypopomidae > Brachyhypopomus > Brachyhypopomus gauderio. Next base: position 11,997,449 of record NC_135214.1, read on the forward strand.
GACTCTGCTTACACACACTTCACACTCACGTCATGTGACTCGCGTAAAAGGACACACACACACACACACACACACACACACACACACACACACACGCACACACACACACACACACACACACAGACCTGCAGAAAGAGGGAGAAAAGTGAAGGATAGGGAGGGGGAGATAAAGAAAGTGACAAACAGGGAGAGGGAAAAGTGTGTGAGAGAGAGAGAGAGAGAGAGAGAGAGAGAGAGAGAGAGAGAGGGAGAGAGAGCTAACGACTGACAGTCATGAGTGTCCTGCATGGTATAATAACAATCACATCACATTATTATTATTTGCAGAACAGAGCCATGCTGGGGCTCCTCCGTGCCCTCTATGAGCTATGACCTCTGGAGACAGAATGCCCGTTGAAATTGTGCTTTATTGAACCAGAGCTTGTCAGCATTTTTGGGGAGCTAGTAAAGTGAAATTGTGTCATCCTTTATAAAGCAACGCACTGCTGACAGCAGCCACGAAGGACTCATTACTCTGGAGTCTTACTGCACTGTGCTTTAGTGATGAATAACATCTTTCTCAGGAGCATCCAAAGTACAACTACCAGGAGTATCTTTACCACACCTGCATGGATCATCTCAAACTGGACCAATTAGATTTGCTTCCTCTATGGATCATCTCAAACTGGACCAATTAGATTTGCTTCCTCTATGGATCATCTCAAACTGGACCAATTAGATTTGCTTCCTCTATGGATCATCTCAAACTGGACCAATTAGATTTGCTTCCTCTATGGATAATCTCAAACTGGACCAATTAGATTTGCGTCCTCTATGGATAATCTCACACTGGACCAATTAGATTTGCGTCCTCTATGGATCATCTCAAACTGGACCAATTAGATTTGCTTCCTCTATGAATCATTTCAAACTGGACCAATTAGATTTGCTTCCTCTATGGATCATCTCAAACTGGACCAATTAGATTTGCTTCCTCTATGGATAATTCCAAACTGGACCAAATAGGTTCGCTTCCTCTAACAGCAGGCATCAGCTGTTCATCAGCACTCATTAGGGTTATGTGGACTTGAATGGTCACGTGTGCATTACTGAACACAGGAGGCCGCAAGTAGCACATTGTGAAATATAGAACTGAAACAAAGAGTGATAAAAACACAGCTGAAATAACAGAACCAGGTTGGGTTTAACAAAAGCGACCAGACGAGTGATCTTCCTTTATGGCTGTTTGATCGGTGGATTGACTGACTGGAGAACAGACAACACACAGAACAGACTAGTAGTATGTATTAAGTGCTGGTCTCTGGCCTCACTGGACTGTTGTTCACTTGAAGCTAAATGAAGCAGAGGTGCAGTAATGCAATTTTCAAACATGCTGGGTTGTTTCAGAAATAAATCGTCTTCCCTCCTACTCGACAGTGGAAAAGGCATTACAGTAAATAATCTGTAAAGGGCAATTTTTCAGGCTAAAGAAAAGCATCAAACTGACACATTTGTGCTAAAAAATTGTGATAAAACGTTTGTGGTGATCCCCAATTTTCATGGAATGCACAGGGCTGCACATGTTGGTTTACCTTAAGACTAACTTGACAGATATGCCAACTCTTAAGCTTTCTTAATTAAAACTGTAACCAGTGGAACATGATGAGGCTTTTAAAGACACAGAATCACCTCGTTAGTGTTTCCTCTTAAAACAGCGCCTACTGCATTAAGTTTGAAACCTTTCTTACACACAATTATGCTTCATGAGGGACAATAGACTTAAGATCGACAGGACGGACAACGCTAGAAATGGCTTTTTAATATAGCCAGAGTTAAAACATAACTTGATTAATACAATGAAACGCACCTCCTGTGGATCCAGGAAAAAGAAGAGCTTGATTATGAGATCTCTCTGAAACTGATACGGCCCTCTGCTGAATAGAGTCCGGTTCTGATGAACAGAGATGAGGATCGGAGCGCCTTGCTGTTGAATACGATTACGCAGAGAAATATAATAACATACGCCCGGTTGCAGCTGTCAGTGAAAAAGAATGACAGTGAATATCTGTATCACGATGGCCCGAATTTTCTGTAATATGTGAAGGGACAGCTGGAAAAATATGAATTTGAGGGAAATCTGAAGTACTCGGGGCTAACGGAGAACATGGGGCCTTTAGCCCTGTTGACTAACAGAACAGCTGACACTGTGTCTTAATTAAGCCAGTGCATACCGGTTTGCCTTAAGAATCTGGCCCAAAGCCTTTGCTAATTAACTTCACCACCCCTGTCACACACCTATCACGTGCATGAGCGTTCCTCCAGAGAGGACTTACCATGTGGCCACACAGAACAAAAAAACTCACGAGCTGGAGAATTCATAAAACAACGTAGAATTTCATGATATTTATCAAAAGATGGATTTAGCCAATTAATATTATTTCTGCAATGATTCCATTTAAACTGACAGATTAAATATGTCCCGTGTACAGTTTAATAAGGACATCGAGGTGTGAAATATCATTAACAAATCATATATCACTGCTATCTGCAGTCATCTCCCCATTCATCCCCACTCTCCTAAAAATGAATGCTTTTCAATGATCTGTCTCTAGATTAATGAGCTAGTCAGAGGTAATCTTGATTATGGCTGTAGACCCCCGTAATTCCATCCTCTTGTATTCTGTTTAGCAGGAGAACTTATTCCAGCCTTTCAATCACCTGCAGATCATTGAAGCACCTCCTCCAAACGCTCTGAAATTCCAGAGAATCGCTCAGATCCCAACAGGGCCTGATTTAACTGACATCCAGCAATAGACCAGCCAAAGAGGACATCAGCAGTCATCGATCAGGGACCTGGGACGCAGCGTCCTGCCGGAGTGGGGTCGTGATACAGCTATGCCCACTAAACAGACCCGATTCCGCCTGAATGAAATACGTCCTGGCCACAGCGGTCCTGCACCCATATCTCAAGGTCGTGCGTTGGCTTTTACCCATCAAACACTCTGTGATGCATCGAGAGGGTCAGTGCCTGTCCTGCCCAAGACACTCACACATGACGGGCGATGCAGGACTGATGGATAAGGTAGGAGAGAGAGGCTGAAGAAAAATGATGTGTAATGGTGAGAGTCGTAAGACTTATTAGGTCACGTTAAAAGATGTTACAGGGCGTGAAGCGTATGAAATATGGACCGTGAGGCTGAGTCGTCTCTGGGTGGAAAGGGGTCCACACCCATATTTTGTTAAGATGTGTGACGTTTAAGCCCAGAGTCCTGTGTGTTTGTGTCCCACACCTGAGACTGTTGAACACTCTCAAAGGATTCCCCACACAATGCTCTCTGCTGCCTTCCTATCTTCCTATTTTTTCTTTTCTAAACAAATTTTTGAATGCCAATGTGTACATTAAATTCCCTAAAACGTTTTACAAAAGATCTTAAATAATAATCTGTTTAACATACAATATCCTAATATATAAATAGATCTTATATAAATCTAATATGCACAGATTAACAAATCCTATCGGCCTAAATAGTAAAACAGGTTTGGATGTGCACGTGCACACACAGGAAAAATGCTAAATTAAGCCAGTTTTAACTGAAAAAGCATGATGACTACTACTGTTTTGCGTCTATAATAAGCATGTAATTAGTTGAAGCAAATTATGAGACTGACAACATGGCTTCTGCGCTCCGTCCTCCTGGGCTGGAGAACTGCAGCCTGAGGCTCCGACAGCAACGCTAGTTCGGCTGAAGCTTCTGAGACGAAAGATTCAGTTTGCCTGCTTGTCACATTCATTCAAGTAATGAACGTGTGTATGTTCACAGCACTCCACTAAAGCTGCTGTCGTCCAAAAACAAACAAAAAAGACCGTCTAATTAGTCACATTTCTCAAACTAATCCAAGACTGTTTTCCAGGGAAGCAACAGGAACCCAGTCGGTCACTGCCAAGTTTGCGTGATATAGAACGTGATACGATATAATACAATAAGGACAAACAGGTGGGTGTTTTCCCAACTGCAAGACGTTTAATGTCGGCAAAGACTTAATTAATTGCTAAACTAGTACGACTGAAGTGTTGATCAGGTGTTGTCCACTGCGTCATTTGGCCCAAGGTGAGTAAATCTACCTACAGACTGATCCGCTGTGTGTCAAACACTAATTAATCGCGTACCGGAGAACAAGCTTAGTTGCCTTATACTGCCACCTGCTGACCGTGTTTGTGACTACATCTTAAACTGAAAACCAGTGTGAATTTGGACTGCATGCATTGACTGTACACAGATCTATGTACTCAACAGTTAACACCTCTTAAATCTGTATTGTTAGTTATTATACCCAGAGAAAGGCTGTTGTATCTACATGTGGGACAGCAGATTCATTGCTGAATATCTTTATATAGACCACTGAAGAAACGCTTTTCTCCGTAAGACGTGTTGCAGGTAGTTTCATCACTTTGCATTACATGTTTGAAAAGGATACTTACTGTAATCTACGGCATAATACTGCATCCGGTTGTGTAGGATAAAAGTCACTAAATGATGAAATTTAAGGAAAGGGCAACGTAACTGTAACTGTGTGGCTGGCCAAGGGTGAACCATGTGAGCCACCATGGGATTTTGGGGTAGATAGGAGTTCAATTATTGAATTTAACTACAACTGGGAGAAAGAAAACAGAAAACGGGCAAAAAGAACAGTCAGGAGAAGGTAGAGACGAAGGTGGAGGAGAAAACAAAAGGTTGCAGTGAAAACAGAACAAATGATGCCGGGGTAAGGACTGGCTCTCTCATACAGCGAGGCACAAAAATTAAATAAACTCCCCAACAAAAAGAGTAGCAAAAAGAAAACAAGGAAGATGGAAACAAACTTGTTCATTAGATTAAAAGGCAACAGCTTTTAGTGGAAGAGAAAAAACATCCCGAGACCAGTGTAGCTCGTTTGGCTCGATTTAACCCGTTGGTGGACGGTGGACGTTGGTTTAACTCTGGTGGACGGTGGTGGTATGGCGCCGCGGCCAACCCTTACAGTAACCACTCTGGAGGACACGCAAACTATGGGAACTCTGTGTGCTATATGGGAACGTTTCCCTAACCTGCATAGTTTCTCCAAAAACCCACAGGGGTGCGTGTCCCTGGACAGACTTGCTTCTCTGTGCTGTGGGCCGAGCCAAAGCTGAGAAGCTCTGTGTATCAGGAGCCTTCTCCACTAATCCACTCCTGCTCACGTGGTTTGTGAAGGATCAGAGGTCTGCATCATCCTGTCCTGCCGTCCCGAGTTTTAAGTGAAATAGTTATACAAAGCATTTACCTATTGATAGAAAAGTCATTTAACTAAATTATTAATGTTTATGTCTCAGGAATTTAAGCTGAACAGCCAGTAGATAGTGGTATAAGGTATAGGAAGCTCATGTAAACACACACACACACACACACACACACACAAACAATAATTGCAGAATAATTCTGACAGACTGCATCTAGGAAGGCAACTCCTAACTCACTCTAGAGGACAGGAAATGCAGGTCTAAAAGTTGAACAAAACCCAAACCATTTGAACAGTCATTCCAAGTGGTGATTGACTACAGAATATTGTTATTAACCTCAAGGTGATCTTGCTCTTAAGAGAGCTCACAGTTCAGCACAGCCTGCACAGCCTATACTACAAATAGGCTCCCTATTAAAACCCAGAAATATGGAACTACCTGAGGGGGCAGAGCCAACATAGTGTGTCGATCTTTAAAACCAGGCAACATCCCACCTGTTTATCTAGGCCTTTGGTTAAATCAATGCACACTAACTATATAACATCTGGATATTCCCATGTTGGACTGTGTGGACTCACCTAACCTGAACATGCACTACCTGGCATCCTGAACACACCTGAAGTAGCATGACGTCTTAATTGCAGTTGAAAACTATTCATTTGCAATTGTTTCTATTTAACATTCATTTGTATGTGTAGTGATGTTAACAGAATGTATTGCCTTCTGATGTCTCCAAGAGTTTATTTTTGTCTTACTGTAATGCACTCTACACAATGTCAGGCACAATACTTACTCAACAAGACATTGTCCAAATTATTATAAAGTTGAATGAAAGTGTTTGAGTTCAGTAAGAATGCTCTGTATGTGAGAATATTCACACAGAACATCAATGTTAGATGCACCCAGCTGATAAGACCACAGTACACTATCTCTCTGAGAGGGTGGACACTGGCAACATCAGTTATACACATATAGAATGTAACTAACACACCGAACATGAGTAGACAAACATTTTAATAGCCGATCCTACCCATTGCTACATGTGCTCCTATTATCCATGATCTAATGTAACCAATCAAAATGAGCATGCAGCTTGGGTAAGTATTTTGCACATTTACCTGTCACATGTATTAATCACAGGGGAAGTGCAAGTTTAAAAGTCTTTATTCAGAGAACAAGAAAGCAGGTTAAGATTACAGGTGTGGTGTGTTAACAGGGTAGGTGTGAAAATGGCATGTCTGAGGTATTTGCTGTCTGAGTGTGAGGCATGTTAGGGATTGGAGTTGTTAGTGTTTTTTGAACCAATGTGAACTATGCAAGCTATGGGTCAATGAATAAGACTTCTACGCTATGCTAGTGTTGATCAAGCTATGGGTCTATGAGTAAGGCCTCTATGCTAGTGTCGAGCATGCTTTTGCCATCCTCCTGCTTGATGTAGTCCCTGAGCAGCTTCAGCACTCCTTCCATCAGTTCTGGAGAGGCGTTCTTACTGAAGTTCTGCACTTCGGTCATGCTGTCCAATAGCAACTCGCCCTTCACATCCCCAGGAATGAAACAGCTGGTGACATCCATGTACGAGGGCAGGCTGTAACTCTGGTAGGAGATCCCTTTGGTGTCCATGAAGTTCTTCACATCTTTAGCGGTAAGGAACTGATTCATGCCACTTTTGCAGAAATGGGCCCCATAGGTTTCCCACAGCATTGTATCAAAAGTGTCTCCTGCAGGGGGAGCAGTAAGGTAGAGAGGTTCTTAACACATCAGCAACCGACATCTGCTCCTTCTACCTCTACAGTGCCTCGGTTCTGAAAGCAGTGTCCAGCTCCAGTTCTGTGGACACTGCCATGGTGTCCTGGTTTCTCTACATAAGACTTGAACTTGGGCTCCAATTAGTAACCAGTCGGTGTTAATGAGGGTGGACTGGTTGGCAGGTTCCCAGCACTGCAGGTGAGAATTAAATGTGTCTAGGAGCCTCCCACAGTGTGATCAAGAGTGTGGTCAAACAAGCTCACACCACATGATGAAACCAGTGCTGGAATTCAACCAATGCAGGTATTAAACCTGTCCAGGAATTATTTTTGTTTAATTGTTATTCCCTGTTACACTAAACTACACTCAGCAGTATCTTAACAGGATGGCTTTGTGTACCTGGGAGCAAAATGATGAGGAGTTTGCCATTCTTCCTCAACAGACTCCTGAAGAACAAAAGCGTGGCGTCTGAATCCTCCACGTAGTACAGCATCTGTGGAACAGTGTGAATGCAGCTTTGGACGTCAGTGGAAACAATTTCAGGGGGTTCAGGTTACTGAAACATTACTGAACTGTGGTGGTAAGACCACTGGAGCACTACTCCACAACTGATTTGAACCTGAATCATGTGGATGAAATCCATCTTTTTATCAGGGTTCCTCTCTTTCCAAGCCTTCTCAAACTCAGATGTTTTCATGTTATTCCAGGTGAAGGTAACGTGATCAAGGTCTGATGTCTTTGACACCAAATCTAAAATACAGCAGATTATTCTGTTGAAATACTGCAAGTCAACACATTCCCACTATCCAACGTATTGTACAGAGAGTTTATGTACTTTTGCTAGCATGCTGCGTTAATCTGGTTTTCAGTGTTCCATCTTATTGGATTTTATTATATCTTACATTATATCTGATACACAATGCTATACAGTAGTTTGCTGTAGGGTGGAGTTCATATAGCTCAATTTTGGCTTCATTGCACATTAATGCAATTTGTTATACTGTAGAGTTGTGAACATGACTATACTAATACAAATTCTAATAAAAGTTAACTGGCAGGTAAAATGAATGTCAGATGAATTTGATGAGCTAGAACAGAGCGCAGATGGTCAATGATCCAGCATGTCAGTCTGCACCTTTATACTTATCCAGCATGTCACTGCTGGGCTCCACCACCTCATTGTCCACTTTGGCCTTAGGGTGGAGTAAACGGAGCTGGCGGATGATTTCCAGGTCGATTTGACCTGGTGATAGAATGAGGTGTGCAACACGCCATCAGAATGTGCATAACTGCATAATGCAGTTATAATGGAGTTGATGCAGATATGAAGAGTTATACCTAAACCACTTCCCACCCCCATCACATTGAGAGAAGTTTTGCCCTCTCCGATACTGCAGTAGGGGAAGAGAGAGAGAGAAAGGACTTGAGAATTTACAAACAAAACAGTTCACACATTTAAATTTTATGAAGGAACAAAGGTACCTGTGTACACACGAGAAAATACCTGGTCAGTGCGTCTTGTAGAGGACCCTGAATGAAAGTGATCATACACTGGTGTTCAGTGGAGTTCTTCAAACATTCATCAAATGCCTCCAAGTATCTGGGGTTACTGTCCATCAAGCTGTTGAGGGTAGCTGCCATGTTTCCTAAACAGAGACACATTAAAGCCTGATCCACGTGTCTCTAATGTTTATACATAAACATTAAATACTTAAATATACGCTGCTAAAAACACACACATTGTAGTGCGGAGTTGTGGGAGGCTGGACGCAGGTGCAGACGGTGAAGAGATAGATTTATTAACAAAACTAACAAGTTACACACACAGTATACTGACAAAGAACTAGCACAACCAAACATTAACCAAGAACACTAACACTGAGCGAAAACACTAAGACAACAAACTGGGAAGACATACAAGCTAAAGAGCAATAAAGACATAAAATAGCAAAACTACCAGCTATACAGAGAACACACAGTACTTACAATAACCAATAACACAAGAGACCAAACACAGGACTTAAATACACAAGACTAAATGAGGAACCCAAGACAGGTGTGAATGATGATCAGGGGGCGGGGTTACAAATGACATGGGCGAGGCCAGGGAACACATAGGGAAACCAAAACACGAACAAAGACAGATTGACAAAGGGGGTGGAGCTAACCATGACACACATCTTCACAAGCATGGCTGGGAAAACAAAATGAACCAATCAGCTAAACAGGTGCACATGCTCCACAGATGTTTTAAATATTTTTATTTTTATTTTTTGGTTTTTAAACCAGCGCGAATGTGATCATTTAGTTATATTATAAAGCATAACTAGTTAAATGATCTTCACATCCAACCATTTACAGTCATGAGGACCATCAGTGTACTAGTATCTGCAGAAACCCAGGCACCGTTAATTATCACACTAAAGGTATGTTAATAACCTGAGCTATTGTCACAAAATAACGCTGATAACAAGAACACTAGCATTTAGTATGAATAGGGGCACTATGACCCAGCAGGAGTACACCTCGTGTACTGTTGGACCCGGTTGTTTCAGAACCGCCCAGAAGGGGGAGCCGTTTTTTATGGTTTAAGCTCACCTATTGTCCACGTGAGTAGGTGAATGAGTCCGTGTCTGAAAAAGAAAAAAAAGTCACAGTAAGTGTTAGCGTCTTCGTTTAGCTTTACTTGAATCAGTACTAAAAAGTTAAAAAGCTCCTTATATTTAAAACTGGACACTCCTCTTTTTTTTTTTTTTTTAGATTTGCTTTCTTTGTTTTCCTGGCTGGTTGTCAGTTAGTGAACTCTTTGAATGGAGCCGGATCCTTTGGCTCCATTCCTTTTAAAGAGCCGTTCAAAAAAAAAAAAAAAACCTTTAACGAAGGCAGGAGACGCTACTGGGTGAACTATTAGACAACCTTGATATTAATATCAATGGTGAACAATTATGCACGTTTTGCTATCCTTGCACTAAATGTAGGCCTAATTCAAACACTAAAATGAGAAAAAATATTTCATAAGTATTAAAATTGACAAGCATATTTTAATAGCAATGGTTAAACAATGAAATTGTTTTAAAATAATTGTAAATAAATAAAGTTATATAATAAATAAATAATCGGTTTTAGGGCCAAACTGGGCCTACACTTCAAACATAAAAAACAATTAGAAACACTAAAACAAAAATTTACTAAAGAACATTTTCCTGCGCTGCTCATTTGCTGAACGGTCTCTAGGTTTAAATTTGACGTGTTGCGACTGGCGCGAGGGTCCGCACGTCAAAAATGATGCAATCGTGGTGGCTCCGCCCATGCGCGCTGGCCCCGCACTTACACTTACATTTACATTTACGGCATTTAGCAGACGCTCTTATCCAGAGCGACTTACAAAGTGCTTTGCTTCTGATCACAGAATACATCCTAGGAAATAGTACAAATAGGCCAGAATTCAAGACACCATTGAGTCAGACTACTACTAAACTACAGTAGTCAGTATCATTACCTAGTGTTTTGCAAGTTAGACATTTGCCTAGAAACACAAAACCATAAACAGACATACAATTTAAGAACAACGGCAAGTGGTATCAGCTGAATTAGTGCTCTGGTAAGAACTCAACAAACAGGTGAGTCTTCAGTAGGGGTGTATTCAACTAAGGATTTTCATAGTCGAATCTGATTCGTCAGCTTTTCCCTTTAGTCGACTAATAGTCGAATCGGGTTTATTATTATTTTTTATTTAGAGCACCTTAAACGGGATCCCGTTCTCATTCAGGACTTTTTTCCTCTTCAAAGTAAAAACCTAAAACAGTCAGATAAATGAATAAACACGGTAGGTTGGCTTTATTCAGCTTTTATTTATTTACTTATTTATTTTTTTATGAAACGTTAGAGAACATTAACCGTCAGTGCGCATTGCGCATATCGAACTGTCAGACAGGCACTGTGCAAAATGTCAAAAATATTTTAAATAAAATATGCCTGCCTGAAAATATAAAAAATTGCCCCACAACAGCAAAAAAAAAAAAAAAAAATACAAGCAAAGGTTCAAGTAATGGGATTTAAAAGCAAACAACAACAAAAAATGTTTATAGGCCTACTTGCCGAGACGCACCGCGACGAGACGATACGACACGACTAAAACGACAAACGTTTTTTTTCGCCTTACGCGTTTTAAATGGTATGCCATGTTGGTTGTTGTCGTGCGAAATGAAAGACGTTGATGACATAACTTGCACTTGCACTTTACTTTGTTTGATTCATCTTTATGTTTTTCAAAATACTTTTGAAGTTTTTAGTAGCCATTATAATCTCGGCAGATGCTGCGGGTATTCTGTAGCGTGTTCAGTTCCGCTCGTTTGGATTGTGCAACAGCAGGGTGTGATTTATTAATGTGTAGTAAGGAAGATGCCTATTGTTAATGCGCAAACATCATTTTTAAATATTTATTAACAGAAATTAGGATGATTTTTTTGACAAAAGGTTATATATAACGAAAACAAAGATATTTCATGCAACAACTAATGCTTAGCTGCATCCTTGGGCACCCTCATGCAATTAGAATGGTACAATCGACTATGACGTTCATAGTCGACTAGGGGGTATAGTCGACTATAGTCGAATCAGCGACTACTGCAGGTCACCCCTAGTCTTCAGTCTACGCTTGAAGATAGTAATAGACTCTGCAGTTCTAGCAGCTAATCAGACCCTCTAGAAAGTCGCGATGTTGCGATTTGCAACTTCAACGCAACTTCAAGCAAACCCCGCGAATTCAGGGCGATGTTGCAACTTCAGCCAATCACCACAACTTTCCCGCAAATTTGACCAATCACTGATGTCGTCTTGATGTGACGTCGACAAACTCCCGCCTTACCTCCGTATATACGTTCAAGAGGAGCAGACTGAAAGCAGCATGAGCGACGAAAATAACGGAAAAGCAGTATCCCGGTACACTACATGAAAGCGGGGATAAACTGTCCAGATCCGTCCCACGAATTGATTATCTATGGCCCCCTGGATGATATTTAATTACTATTAGAACCAGGGCCGGCGCCAGAACATATACAGTGAGGGGGCGTCAGAAAATTTCGGGGGGGCGAACGTAAGTTGTTGTTGAGCGGGGGGGGGGGGTTGCGTGTAACGATTGTCGAGCGGCACCATGTAGCGATTGTTGTAAAATAAATGGATCTTATTTTTTACATTGAGGGGGCGGGACACCTCGCCTGAGGGGGCGACGCCCCCATTCGCCCCCCCGTGGCGCCGGCCCTGATTAGAACCGGCCCGCAGGCCACAGCCGCCCAATGGTGTTTTGCACGCACAAACACTACATTCCCCACAATGCAACGGTAGCCCGCGAAGTCACTGCAGCTCACGCAAGCGGCGAGGGTCTGAGATAAAGTTTATAAGTTTAAACTTTGATCTGAGATTAAGTTTAAAGTCAGAGATAAAGTTTATTTATCTCTGATCCATATCTATGAGTTACTAGTTCGCTCTGGTGCCAACCACTGGCGATCGATCTCGATATAATACTTAATTTGTGTCCATTTTACAGGCCGCCCGGTAACAACTTACGTTCGCTAACCCCACCCCTCCCTCCCCCCAGGTTCAAATCTCACTTCAAGCGATCTTGAAAAGTTGGCAACCCTGAATAAATAGGTAAATAGATAATTAAAATGGACTACTAAATAGAGGAAACCATACAACATTTACTCCCTATTGTAATGTACTCACAAAAAAGCAAAAACACACCGCAACTTCCATCGCAATTTTTTTGAAAAACACCCGCAACATCAAACATTTTAGCCCACAACAATCACAAAAAAGGCCCGCGAAATCCTGGTGGGACTGGCTAATGGAAGATCGTTCCACCATCTTGGAGCCAGGACGGAGAATAGTCTGGAGCTTTGTCTTCCATGAGACTTTAAGCATGGAGTTTCAAGTCGAGCCAAGCTTGAGGTTCTAAGTGTTCGCTGTACAGATCGGCTTTTTACCATGGACATCATGTAGGGAGGGGCCAGTCCATTTTTGGCTTTGTAAGCAAGGATCAAGGTTTTATATCTGATGCGTGCCGCTATTGGAAGCCAGTGAAGAGAGCGTAGTAGAGGAGTCACATGTGAGAACTTGGGTAGAGTGAAGACCAGTCGTGCTGCAGCATTCTGAATTAGTTGTAGAGGTCTGATGACCCGTAGAGGAAGACCTGCAAGTAGGGAATTACAGTAGTACAGCTTAGAGATTACTAGAGACTGCACAAGCACTTGAGTAGCTTCCTGTGAAAGGAAGGGTCGTATTCTCCGTATGTTGCAGAGGAAAAATCTGCAGGATCTGGTCAGCTTTGAAACATGTGTTGAGAAGGACAACTCGTTGTCCAACGTTACACCCAGGCTTCGAGCAGTTTCTGATGGTGTTAACAAGATGTTCTCAAAGGAAACTGTGAGGTTGTTGTGTGGGTTTGGGGTTCCTGGAATGTACAAAAGCTCAGTTTTGCTAGGGTTGAGCTTCAAGTGGTGAGTAGTCATCCATGAAGCAATATCTGTCAAGCATGCCGAGATACGCCTAGAGACCTGGGTGTCAGAATGAGGGAAGGAAAGAATTAGCTGGGTGTCATCAGCATAGCAATGATAATAGAAACCATGAGACAAAATAATGTCACCAAGGGAACAAGTATATAAAGAGAAGAGAAGAGGGCCTAGGACCGAGCCTTGGGGGACTCCAGTGGAAAGTTTACATGGATTGGATGTAGATCCTCTCCATGTTACCTGATAGGAACATGGAGAGAGATAATTGGTCATAGACTGCTCGCTACAGAGTTTTTGATAGAAAAGAAAGAAGTGATACAGGTCTGTAGTTGTTCATGTCAGAGGTGTCAAGTGTTGCTTTTTTCAGGATTGATACCACCCTTGCCATCTTGAACATGGTAGGCACATGACCCAAAACTAAGGAGTTGTTGATGATTGCCGAGATGAACGGAAGGAGTTCTCTTGACATATTCTGGAAAAGAGTGGAAGGAATTGGGTCCAGTGGGCATGTAGTAAGATTGCTAGAAGTCAGAAGTTGATGTATCTTGTCTGAGGAGAGAGGGGAGAAAGAAGCCAAGGAGTTGAGTGTTGGGTTAGGGGTACTAGTAGGAAGGGTGGGAGCTGGGGAGAAGGACTGACGGACTGCTGCAATCTTCTCTTCAAAGAAGATGACAAAATCCTCAGGAGTGAGAGAGGATGGAGGAGGGGTGAGGGAGGGTTAAGGAGTGAAGAAAAAATACTGAATAGCTTGCGTGGGTTGGATGCAGATGATTCAAATTTCTTTCTGTAGCAGGCCGTCTTTGCTGATGTGACTTCTAGTGAGAACTTTGAAAGGAGAGATTGATATGAGCGGAGGTCTGAATGTAGGCGACTACTCTTCCACCTCCTCTCTGCAGTTCTTAGATCTCTCCTGTGGCTGTGAAGCACTTCAGTTAGCCAGGGGGTGGATGGAACAGATCTCTTAAGCCTGGGGGAGGGAGAACACAGAAGATTTATGGATGAAGAGAGCATAGAGAGGAAAGTATCAGTAATTGTGTCCAGCGAGAGAGAAGACAGACAATTCTGATGAGGAATGGAGGACAAAATAGTGGGGTTGAGGGATTGATGGAGCGCAAACTTGGGTGAAAGTAAGAAGAATGTACAGGGGAAGTGTGAGTGGAGATGGCAGGGAGGGGGAAAGAAAAGGATAAAGTGATGGTCTGACAGGAGGAGTGGGGTGACTGTGATGTCCGATGTTCTGGTGTCACGTGTAAAGACCAGGTCCAGAATGTGGCCTGCTCTATGAGTTGCAGTGGATGGGTTGATGGTGAGGTCAAATGACGACAGCAATGGAAGGATGCAAGATGATTTAAGTTTGTCGGATGGAAGGTTGAAGTCTCCAAGGAGAATGAGCGGGTTTGCTTCAATGGTGAATTGACTAAGGAGGGTATCAAGTTCGTCAATGAAGTTCTCAAGGGAACCTGGAGGGAGATAAATCACAATGATGTGAAGAATAGTGGGGTAGGACACAGTGATAGCATGGAACTCAAAGGAAGAAATTGAAAGAGCTGAAAAGGAGAGTTGGGTGAAACGTCACTCTGGAGATAAAAGTAGACCTGTGCCACCTCCCCTTCCAAGGCATTGTGGGGAATGGGAGAATGAGAAGGCAGAGGACAGAGCAGCCGGAGTTACAGAGTTCTCTGGAGTGATCCAGGTTTCGGTCAGAGCCAAGAAGTGTAGCGAGTGGAGGGATGCAAGAGCTGAGATGAAGTCAGCCTTCTGGACAGCAGATTGGCAATTCCAGAGTCCTCCAGTCACTGTGATTGGAGTTTGTGGTGAACATTGTGGGTAAGTTAGGTTCCTGGTGTTGCGATGTCTATGATGGTATCTATGAGCTCTGTGAGATACATGCACAGGAATTGGCAGACACATTGTGGAATAAAAACAAGCTTTATGAATACTAGCAGGGAAATAAAATTGCAGAATAAATTGAGACTTAGCTGGGTTAGAGATTCAGTGTCTATGGAGGAAAGTAGATGAATCAAAAAGTGTAGAAATTTACTGCATAGCATCTGTAGCGGAGTTGTCCTAATTTATCTGTTTTAGTCAGTGCAGTATCCGCCCCTTAATTCACACCTTAGACCAGGGCGAAACTACACCTGGAGTGACTAATTCAGCGGAATGAACGAAGTCATGTTTGCAGGTATACACCATAACAAGGTGGATTTCAAGTACTTTTGAGGTCCATTTTCACTATTTACAGCACCTTATAGCTTTATTAAGTTTATTAAGTTACATATTTATACAAATATGTATTTATACATTTACGGCATTTAGCAGACGCTCTTATCCAGAACGACTTACAAAAGTGCTAAGTGTTTAGTCAGAATATGCATCTCTATCTAGTATAAACAGGTTTAAGTCCAAACTACTCGAGCTCAAGCACTGCCATAAACAGTTGCCAGTGCTGACACCTAGAAAGAAGACAACAAAATATAAGATTAGACACAGAGCAATCTCGTTACTGTTTCTCTGTGGGAAAAAAGACAACCCCACAGAGTGAGTGACATCTCCCCGTAAAGATGTCAGAAAGGCAGAAGTCTGCCCAGGGCAGAAAAAGGAGAAAAGAGGAGGAAGAAAGTCAGAAAAACCCTACTGTATGTTGTACTGTAAAAGTTCTCTTCAGAAAGGTAGTTACTAGCTAGCGAGTGATAGTGTCAGTTACCCCCTTCCCTAAACTCATTAAAGAAATTTGAAAAGACAAGATGCCAAGACAAGATTTGGCACGTTGCGTCACATCACGTGGTTAATATACTGCCACAATTTTACAACACCGTCATCATATTGCCCAATCCTAGTAGGTGCTATTATTAGCTTAGCTCTAGTAAGTTTTAAAAATAAATATATATTAAAAAACTCCTCTGTTAATTTCAGATGCACGTTTGAAATAATAACAATGTTGCAGTAGGAAAATTGCACTGATTTGCACTGGTGGTAGTTTTTTTGGTAGTTTTTTTATTTATTAATAATATTTCAATGTTGTTCTCTGTACTACCTTATGTAAAATAGTTTTAAAATATTTTTTGTGCAACACCTTTATATTTATTTCTACTTATATGGTAATATTTATAATTCATTTCCTTTTTTTTTCTTTAATACTGATACAATTGTGACGTGCGGAGGAACGGACACGACACGTAGCAGATAGGTGCAAACACGAACTTTACTTTGACAATAAAGACGCAGCTTCACTGCGGAGGCGCAAGCACAACAATGTAACACTCACACTGGCATGAAACTTAGACAAAGACGAGCACACGACACTGCGCGAACGCACATTAAATAGGTGAGTTACACAGACCCATGTGACCTCGAGACAAGGCACAGGTGTAACAAACGAACACGCTCACAAACAACCCACACCCACGGAAGTACAAACATGGACATAACGGCACGCAGACGACGTCATGACACGCCCACAGGGAAGGGTCCGGAGCTGTCACCGTGACAGAACCCTCCGCCAGGGGCTCGCTACTCCCGGAGCGTCCCGCGTAGCCGGGAAGCCCCGAACCAACACCGACGGGGCAGGTCCGGAGCCGCCGGGATCGTGAGCCTCCGAGAGCCGTCACCCCCGACGGCGGGAACCGCCGCGAACAGCTCTAGCACACCCTCCCTGGGAAGACAGGGGAGAAAACATTAAACAATGGCACGCTGACAAACACACACACTGGAACATGAAACACCAATGGCACAAAAGGGAACAGTGGGTTAGGGAGACACAAGGGGACAGACAGAAACACCGGAACACAAACATTCAGCCCCGAAGCCAGGCTTCCCGCCTGAGGCAACGCCGGTAGCGTCGCGAAGGCTCCGGGGGCTGGAGACGCTGCAGCAGGCGGTGCTCCTCCCGCCTGTTGCGCCTGCTCGCCGCCAGGTGCCGCACGGCCAGCGGACGCGCTGGGTGGAGCGCGACTGGTCGACCGCTTTGGGGCAGTCCCTCTGGCGGGCGCTCGGGGTGCAGCGTGACTGTCCGACCGCTTGGGGGCAGTACCTCTGGCGGGCGCTCGAGGTGCAGCGTGACTGGCCGACCGCTTGGGGGCGGTCCCTCTGGCGGGCGCTCGAGGTGCAGCGTGACTGTCCGACCGCTTGGGGGCCGTGTTTCGGGCGAACGCGCGAGGTGCAGCGCGGCTTGCGGCCCGTTTGGATGCAGCGAAACCGGCGGGGCTCGCGGCGACCCACCCCCTGGGTCCGCGGCCCCCTCCGTTGCCAGGCCAGCCCCCTCTGGAGCCGGTATCGGGGGTGGTGTCCATCTCCGGCTCCTCCTCCTCGGCCACGCTCCAGTCCATGGACCGAGCGGGGGTCTCGCATCGGGAGTGTTCCATGGGCTCCTCCTCGCAGGAATCCCCACTCTCCGATGCGATCGAACTGTCCGGTCCGCTCCCGCCTCCCTTGTATACTGTCGGGAGCGAACACACCGACGGAGGGCTCTCCCCCTCGCTCTCCTCGCCGTAGTCGGAGGGAAGGGGACTGACGTCATCCCCTCCGTAGCGAACGGTGCTCTCCGAGCAAACCGACGGGGAGTACCCCTCTGCCTCCGAGTCCACCTCTGTCGCCTCACTCTCAGATGGCGGAGCACTGACGTCTTCCTCCCCGTAGCAGACCGTGCTCCGTGAGCACACTGACGGGGAATACTCCTCCTCCTCGGAGTCCGTCCCCTCCGTCTCGCCCTCCGACGGTGGGAGACTGTCCTCCTCACCTCCGTAATCAACCGTGCTCTTCGAACACATTGAGGGGGGATAGGACTCCTCCTCCTCGGGAGGGGTGAGGGAAAAGGCGCCCATGCCCACCCAAAACGGCTCATCGGTCTCTTCTTCCTCGGGGAAGACCGAGAGCAGTGCGCTATCCTCTCCCTGCTCTGCGCTCTCGGGCACTGGCACGGGAGAAGACGCGTGCGGGGGTTCTAGGGACGCGGCGAGGTTCTGGTCCCTCCACATGCGGACCGCGGATTGACGTAGGTGTTCTGCCATCTCCGTGTCCTCCGCTTCCCGAGCCGCGCAGAGCATGTACGCGCACAACGGGTTCCCCATCATCTCCTGCTCGGAGACAGGGGCTTCGTGGTGACGGACCGGGGAAGAGCCGTGGTGGCGACGGCTCCTTCTCTTCCCTTTAGGCGCCCGGGTGGCGTATCCAGGCATACCTCTTTATTTTTGGCTCGTCTTTCTGTGACGTGCGGAGGAACGGACACGACACGTAGCAGATAGGTGCAAACACGAACTTTACTTTGACAATAAAGACGCAGCTTCACTGCGGAGGCGCAAGCACAACAATGTAACACTCACACTGGCATGAAACTTAGACAAAGACGAGCACACGACACTGCGCGAACGCACATTAAATAGGTGAGTTACACAGACCCATGTGACCTCGAGACAAGGCACAGGTGTAACAAACGAACACGCTCACAAACAACCCACACCCACGGAAGTACAAACATGGACATAACGGCACGCAGACGACGTCATGACACGCCCACAGGGAGGGGTCCGGAGCTGTCACCGTGACAACAATACTGTACTGATATTACATCTTTTATATTCGGTCTAAATGGACATTATTGCATCTTTTACATTCTGTCTACATTCTGTCTATATTGTTGTTGTTGTCATGGTGACCGGTGTCGGCCAGAGGAGGATGGGCTCCCCCCCTGAGTCTTGGTTCCTCTCAAGGTTTCTTCCTCATGCAAAAAACTAGGGAGTTTTTCCTTGCCACTGTCGCCTTTGGCTTGCTCACTGGGGGCTAGGACTCGGCACTTGTAAAGCTGCTTTGTGACAACAACTGTTGTAAAAAGCGCTATATAAATAAAATTTGATTGATGATTGATTGATACAATCAACCCAATGATTGATGATGCAGGGGGCACAAACCAAAATCTCACCTAGGGCATTTTATTTAACAGATGTGTATTTTCAAAACGCCCAATCTTAATCTCTTCACGTTCTCTCATATTTCCCGCTGGAATTATAAGAGGCTTGTATTTTTAAACGCAACATAATCGACCGATTCAGCAAGGTAGCTATTTGTTGTGAAACGAAATACAGTTACAATTTCTGTTTGCAAGTTCTGCAGTGTGTTTAATAGGCTATGCAATTAAAAAATCTCATCGATGAAACGGTCAAATATCGATACTCTGAAACCCCTTGTCGATACGATGTGATACAAATCACTCCTGTTCACGATATGATGTGATTCAAAAATGATTTGATAACGATATGACTTATTATTCGGTTTGATAAGTGATCATTCGATACAGTTAGTTGAGGTTTGAGGATGTATTGGCCTAACCCATCAGTTTTCTTAACTCAGTAGCACAATTCTACATTACTCTCGAACAATTTAATTGATGTATGCATCTGGTTGTTTTCAATAGAGCAAAACCAAAACATAATATAAAAAATGCATAATTCAGTATATTCAGACAGAGCATTAATTTATTCAACTGAATTATTCAGTTATCTATATTTATACAAAATGTTTAAAACATAAGATGAACAGTTTTTAAAAGTACTGTATTAACAAGGTGCATAGTGAAAATTATGATCTGCAACACTATTGTCTGCTAGACTTACGAGGGGGTAGCGGCCGCAGAGATGTTCACACTGTGCCGTCTTTTCATGTGTGTCGCCAGGTTCGTTGTGCTACTAACGTATTTGATAGCCCCACGGCATTCTTTGCAGATTGCGTGCGTCTTGTCAAGTTGACCACCTCACTTAAAAAATCCGAAATATTGCCACACATATGATTTTTGTGTCTTTTTTGGTGCATTAAATATCTCTTTGTCGTTGCTGATGCTCTCGTTTCCCTCCATCTTTGTTGTGTACTAGTGATGTGTCAGTCACGAACGAACCGGTTCAAAGAGTCAGCTCTTTTAAGTGAACGATGAGAGCTGGTTCCCCTCTAAGACACCCCCCCCCCCCCCCCGGTCAACAAAGTACGTTCGTCGCCACCCCCCGGTCAACAAATTACGTTCGCCACCCCCCATCAACAAATTACGTTCGCCACCCCCTCAAATAAGGAGCCATTTGGGAGCCGAAAGAGCCGACTCTTTATGAGGAGCTGAGCCAAAAGGTCCGGCTCCCTAAAAAGAGCCGAAATTCCCATCACTATTGTGTACGTCTGCGTGCTTGCGTCAGTACCTGAGGACACGATGGTGCATTTATGTTGCCTCAAAAAAAAAAAAAGAAATCAATAAAAATATGTTGCCTCTGAAAATATGTTAGAATAAGGAATAGACACTGGAAAACAAAACACCCGATTTAACCATGGTATTTGCCGATACAAAAAGGCTAGAGGAGATGCACCGTAAATTCGCCCGCAAATGAAACCCGATGCACGTTGAATCTACCTGTGCAGTTGAATCGCAGACATGTGTGCCGAATCACCGATTCACATCTCCCCATCCCTAATTGACACACACCAGGCTACATCTGCATCGAAATAACCATCGTGGAACAGCAGGAAGAAATTTTGACTTATTATACTCACCAATTGTTGGTCTTGCTTAAAAATACAACGCATTTAGTTGTATTCAATGTTTTAAAAAATTGTATGGCTCTCACGTAAATGCATTTTAAAACATGTGGATTTTATAGGTCTCTCAGCCAAAAAAGTTCCCAACCCTGCCTTAAATGGTCATGCCTTAAATGGCCACGCCTCTTTTAGAGAGACGTTTGCTCCGCTCACCAGTAAGAGTGCTTTGAGGTTTTGAATGGCTCTTCATTTACTTGCATTGAATCATTTTCAAACTAGCCAATATTATTTCAAATATGAGAGTTAAAGAAATATTTAGGTATGCAAGGTCTGGATCTAACTCTAAACTAAGTAAATATGATCTGAAGATGTGAATATGATCATTTAAGGATCTAACTGCACTTCATGTGAGACAGTTATATTACCTATTTCATTTGTCTTAAAACTAAATTAAAAGCACTGGTATTCAGTACTCTAGAGATTATATCTAGTACACATCTGTCACACCCTTGGGTGGGAACCCATTTCTGACTTTTGCCTGGGGATTCAAACTAATTAAATCCAGCCCTGAAAGACACACACACACACACACACACACACATACACACACACACACACACACACACACACTTGACTATATCACAGAACATTCAAAGTAAAAACACATTGGTACATGCCCTACCAGAAGCAAACAGTAACAGTAGCAAGAAAAAAGAAAGAAAAAGGCAAATGCAGTCAGTCACCATATTGTGCAAATGCGGCAGTGGTTAGAGCTGCTTTATCAACAAGCATTCAGTGTTACTACCATTCACAGTTACCCCCAGTGTTACCCCCATTTCTTAATCACATAGGGTGTGTGTGGTTGTGTGTGTGTGTGATGCTGCAGAATGAGCCAAACACAGAGACGAAGGCAAAGTGCAGAACAACTTTTAATAGTGCAGGTTACAGACACACAAGAAGCACGTCACATATTCTAAACAACAACTGACCAACAACGACAGCGAGGCACACACTTAAGTACACGGAAGACAATGAACAACACCTGCAGAACATTACGAAAGGACGAGACACACACACACACACACACACACACACAACATGGGAAACACGTGGACGTACATATATGGACAAGGACGAACGTAGCCACACACAGGCATGCCCATAATATTTGAATATTTTTTTTACAAAATATTTTTTTGTAATTTTTCAAACATTTTTATGTAGGTGGTGTAATCAGATGTCGGGGTTCTTAATTAAAACGCTACCCTTGCATGCCACATAACTGTGGTGAGCAGAATCAATTTCCCCAAACCAGCGGTTTGAGCAGGGATTGGTTGCTCAAACATCTTAACATAGATTATTTTTTACACAAACACACATTCACACACACACACATTTAACTACTCGGCATTTTGAGAAATGGTGCCCTGAGTGAATGCAAAATGCCTCTTAAATTCTTAGCAGCATAATATAACCAATAAAGACTTACCTCTGCCTCTTAAGAGTGATGAGTGGGAACCGGTTTGGAAACGATCGCTTTTTATTTCTTTGCGATTCATCAAATCTTATTGATGCAAGTCCTAGCAAGCACATGCACCACAGGTTTGTGCAGATCTTAAAACATGAAATGTTAAAATCTTGAAAAGTGTATGGCTGGGAAATTTCCAAGACGTACCCATCTATAATTACACCCACAAGTCTCTAAATGAAAGTGATTGGAGAACAATCCAAGCGTGTCTGGCATGAAGAAGACCAAATCACAGGCACCCAAAGCCTGACTGATTTATGGACTCATGGTGCTGACAGTAACATTATGGAATATGGCATAAACCTCAACCACAATCCTAAGGGCCTCCCAGTACTTCTCAGTCTGAATGTATCTCAACACACATGAGCCAAGCCTATAAGAACACTGAATACCTGCTTCAGGTGGGCTTCATGACAAGGCAAATCAACGGCATTGGAGGGCTCTTGAAGACTGGTCAAAGAAACCAAAGCACTCAATGATGACTGAACTTACTAACATTATCATCTGCACTGTCACTTTTAACTTTTTTCTAGTTATTAAGAACATCTGTTTGAAACTAGGTTTTCATTGGTAGGTTTTATTTGGCTTCATTCCTTGAAAAAAATTAACTAAGTTCACCTCTAATAGCTGTATACACCACACAAAGTACTACTGTATCAGTGCTGAGACTGGTCCAACAATATCTGGGCACCAGGGTTCCAGTAGAGGCTATCAAACTATGTAGAGAAACAGAACAGAGTGTGTGAGTGAGGGAGGGGTGAAGTGTGATTGTGAGTGACGGGTGAAGGGTGTGGCATGTGTGCTTGTGTGGGTGTGTTTCCCCCTTGAGCGAAGGGACTGTGAACATTTCTGTGAAGGGACTGTGAAGATTCCTAAAGAATGTCATTATGATATCAATGTGATATAAATCAATCAACATAATATCAGTGTTATCAACATGATATGGGTTTGTTTCCTATAAGATGTCTAGCAGGATTCCCATCATATTTCCAATAGGATCTCATTGGATGTTCAATAGGAATCCTGTAAGATTTATTCCAAAATATACTGGAAATCCAGTAAGTATCCCTTAGGACTTTTATATTAGAATCCTATAGGATAATTGCATATTTTGGCCATGGCTGTGAGCCACTTGAAGCCAGATTCAAATTTCATTTCAAATGGACTGATATGAGTGTCTAAGGGTTTTCCTGCCAGTGATTTGAAAGGAGTCAGAGAAGCAGATTCACAGAATTGTCAGGTCTGTTTAAAAATGTTTAGTAAAATTTTACTAAATATTTTAAATGAATGTCAGGATTTTAAATCAGCTGATCTGAAAGGATCAACCAGTAGATGGAGACATGTTATAAGGGTGAAGGAATCTATACGTGCTGGTTTTATTTTGTGACTGCTTCATAGTAATTTGTACTTCTGTATTTTTCTGAATGTCCGTGAGTCTTTCTCTGTGGTATGGTGCCT
Organism: Brachyhypopomus gauderio; assembly: GCF_052324685.1. Classification (NCBI taxonomy): domain Eukaryota; kingdom Metazoa; phylum Chordata; class Actinopteri; order Gymnotiformes; family Hypopomidae; genus Brachyhypopomus; species Brachyhypopomus gauderio. Next base: position 12,021,432 of record NC_135214.1, read on the forward strand.
GTGAGACATGAAAATCTGAAGAAGAGAACTCGAGTCCTCATCCCCGCATAACCCATCTGAGAATGGCCCCACCGCTCTGGGCATGTGTGAACTCATAGTGTTCAATAGTGTGTGTG